>NW_027036902.1:0-16346 GCF_034236695.1 Oncorhynchus nerka | reverse complement strand
CAAATGTATACCTTTTTTAAAAATTTATTCGATAAATAGTTTTTTTTAATCAATTAGTATATTTGAATTTAACCACAATATTTGTTGTACTATTTGTTCCGTCCTTTCAGGTGGATTAAACTGAAATTGCAACCAACTTTCTAAGGCTTGTTTAAAAAATAAAGATATTTTAGAGATATTCAAGAGTTCAAGCTTGGTTTCATCAGACCATAGACTCTTGTTTCTTCTGGTCTGAGTTCTTTGGGTGCCTTTTGGCTTACTCCAAGCGGGCTGTCATGTGCCTTTTACTGAGGAGTGGCTTCCGTCTGGCCACTCTACCATAAAGGCCTGATTGTTGGAGTGCTGCAGAGATAGGAGAACCTTCCAGAAGGACTACCATCTCCACAGAAGAACTGAGGCAATGGAAAGATGTTGGGCGACGAAAGAGAGCCATGCCACCACCCCTCAGAGCAGCCAGGGCCAGAAGAGGAAGAGTGGGCAGCTCTGCCCACCACTCAGAGCAGCCAGAGCCAGAAGAGGAAGAGATGCCAGCTCTGCCCAAGTGCAAAGGATAGAAAAGTCAGCTGCTGGTGTTCTCAGTGCAACACACCCTTCTGCAAAGAGCACAGTCACATGCTTGTGGTTTGTAACAAATGCATGGACTAACACCATGCCCAAACCCGACGCACGTCCGCGTGCGCCATCGTGCGCAAATAGATTTTGTCCCCCCACACCAAACTCGATCATGACACACAGGTTGAAATATCAAAACAAACTCTGAAGCAATTATATTCATTTGGGGACAAATTGAAAAACATGAAACATTTATGGCAATTTAGCTTGCTGTTAGCTAATTTGTCCTGGGATATACACATTGAGTTATTTTACCTGAAATGCACAAGGTCCTCTACTCCGACAATTAATCCACACATAGAAGGGTCAACCGAATTGTTTCTTGTCATCTCTCCGTCTTCCAGGCTTTTTCTACTTTGGACTTTATATGGTGATTAGCAACTAACTTTCATAAGGTGTATTACCACAACCAACCTTCAAGTTCATCTTTCAATCACACACGTGGGTATAACCAATGAGATGGCACGTGGGCATATGCTTCTAAAATCCAATGAGGAGATGGGAGAAGCAGGACTTGCAGCGTGTTCTGCGCCACAAATAGAAGCAACTTCTATTTTAGCGCCTGGCAACACAGACACTCGTTGGCTCGCGCAAGCAGTGTGGGTGCAGTGATTGAATAACATGAGTAAAATTACTTTGCACGCGACGCCAGCGGTGTGGTCAGCATGTAATTCAGCATAAGTCAACATCACACATGCACACTTTGTTCACTTAGTACACACGCACACTTAGTATTCATGTTTTCTAAATTCACAATTGTTAGTGTTGTCATTTAAATTGATGATGAACTTTGGATTTTCAAATAAATGTTTTGAAATATTATAAAGCACGCTAAAGGTGTTTTTTGTGTTCTTCACACTAAAAGGTTGAGTGAAACTTTGATTGTAAGATTGATTGTAAGAAAAATATGCTAATATTTTCAATAGCTGTAGTAATGAATTTTATTAATATGTTATCATTGAAATGTGTATCAAACTGTCTTCACTGCTATAGTCTTGATATGTGGGATGTTTTTGTTTGGTTTTATGCCGTCACAATTCTCTAAGATTACTGTAATTAATCCACTGCTTTATTATACATTTTCAAGCGCAAACCTGTTGAAAACCTAAAAACAGTTTTAACTAAACAATTCTGAAAATATCATTTGCGCTGACTCCTGTGTGTGTCTGTCTGTGTGTGTGTGTGTGTGTGTGCTATTGATCTTAAAGCCTCTTTTTAAATTGTAACGTTATATCCTATTGTGATTTATTCTATGATACTTTGAGAATGTATATAAACAGAGTTGTTTCCATCTGAACAAGGGGAGGCACAGCAAATATATAGCCTGTACCACATCCAGCCCTGATGTCCCCTTACCTTTTGTCCATAAAGCCAACCCTCAGACCCTCTTTTAAGGCATCAAGGCAAACCCTCTCCTCTTTTAAGGCGCCATAACACAACATCTGACATAGGTGCAGCACTCCGGCTACTTGTGGGTGCGTGTCAATCATTATAGGTGCTGTATTATCTGTACATGTTTGCTAAACAAACTGTGTGCCTGCAAGGGAAATGCATGTAAGTGCTTCTTAAACTCTGGACTTCAGGAAAGATCATGGAAACCTGTTCTTACACTCCTTACCTTTTGCAGTGAGAGACTTTCAAGCAACAACAGGGCAAACCTCCAACATGATGCTAGTAATTGTCAAAGGATTAACAAAATAATCATCCTTATTTGTTATGTCTTTCATTCATGTGTATCTGCCCGGCTGAGGAATAGAGTTCATCATTAATACGTGTGAAAATCATTGATTAAAGTCAATTAAAGATGCCCATCATCATGGGTGGACCACCTTTTCAAGAAGACTGCAGAATAATAGTAGTGTGACAGAGTGTAAAATATTTCATGAACAACTTTTTAATAAGGTATTTTGTTTGAATTTACTACATAGTAAACAAGGGGGCATTTTGGTGACCGGTTGATTATTGACTTCACCTGCCATCTAGTGTTCAAATGAGTAAAGTGACCTATCATACAAACAATTGTTTGACTTGATATGCTTACCTAAATGATCTGAGCCAATTGCAACCTTAAAATGCTATTACCGCGGGATTACATGCCCCATGCGTGCTAAACTATACTTGATTGCAAATAAAACCCACAAGGATATACCAGCAGATCAAGGCTTATTGGTCAAGTACACAGATTTGCAGATCTGCTTATGTTTATAGATCAGTGATTTGTTTTTATTTTCAAATATATTACAAGTATGCAAAAGTATACTTAAATATACTGCAAATTCAAATGATATACTTCAAATATTGAGATGTACTTTTCAAGTATATCTTAAGTGTACTGTAAAAGTACTATCATTACACTTCAACACACTTATTAAATGTGTTCCTTAAATATTTTTTTCAGTCTTTTAGTATTCTATAAATGTACTATCATCACACTTCAATAAATGCATTAAAAGTGTACTTTAAATGAATAGTTTTCCCAGTATTTTAGTATACTATACATATATAATTTAACTTCAATACACTTAACTGTACTTTAAGCACATAGTATTAAAAGTGTACTTCCATTTCATAAGCTTTAATTGTAAATTAGTATATTTATTCAAAACACAGTTGAATATTTTTGAAGCATTGATTGTTTTTGCTTGTGAGTAATGAAGTACACTATAAGTATAGTTTCAATGCCAATAATGTGTTTTGAAGTACCTTCTGAATTCCTGTTCAGAAGAGTGCAGAGTAACATGCTTCCTGGGAGAATACCTTTTCATATCTCAAGAAATGTACTTAGGTATACTTTCAAAGAGGTATATTCAACTTACATGTCCACAAAATATATTTAAGTATACTTTCAAAAAATCATGTGCAAAAACATTTCAAATCAAATCACATTTTATTGATCACATACACATGGTTAGCAGATGTTATTGCAAGTGTAGCGAAATGCCACTGGTGCTCAGTTATCAAACATGTTACTTGTAAATTGCTGATCTAGCCACAACTGCTTTGTAAATAGTGTGTTGTAACATTGGCTGAGGAGTTGCTGTGGTCAATCAAGGTAACCTTTACATGGCTAATTACAATAGCTAATGTGGTTAATGAGTAGAAGTCTGTTTGTAAAAGTATACTTGAAACACATTATAAATATACTTTATTTGTAACGAAAATGCAGGAGTTCTAATTCAAATACCATATTAGTATACTTGTAAAGTTTGACAAATATACATAAAATGTACGTAAGGTGTATTCAATGCATATTTGTTTTGCTCTTTATTTAATATACTTAGAATATACTTAAGTTAAAAAAAGTGTACTTTCAGTACCAGTCAAAAGTTTGGTCATTCAAGGGTTTTTCTTTATTTTTACAACTTTCTACATTGTAGAATAATAGCCGAGACATCCTAACTATTAAATAACACATATGGAATCATGTAGTAGCCAAAAAGTGTTAAGCAAATCCAAACATATTTTAGATTCTTCAAAGTAGCCACCATTTGCATTGATGACAGGTTTGCACACTCTCGGCATTCTTTCAACCAGCTTCACCTGGAATACTTTTCCAACACTCTCGAAGGAGTTCCCACATATGCTGAGCACTTGTTGGCTGATTTTCCTTCACTCTACAGTTCAACTCATCCCAAACCAACTCAATTGGATTGAGGTCGGGTGATTGTGGAGGCCAGGTCATCTGATGCAGCACTCCATCACTCTCCTTCTTGGTCAAATATCCCTTACACTCCCTGGAGGTGTGTTGGGTCATTGTCCTGTCGAAAAACAAATAATAGTCCCACTAAGCGCAAAGCAGATGGGATTGCGTATCACTGCAGAATGCTGTGGTAGCCATGCTGGTTAAGTGTGCCTTGAATTCTAAATAAAACACTGACACCAGCAAAGCACCCCCACAACACACACCTCCTCCTCCATGCTTCACTGTGGGAACCGCACATGCAGAGATCATCTGTTCACCTACTCTGCGTCTCACAAAGACACGGTGGTTGGAACCAAAAATCTCAAATTTGGACTCATCAGAGCAAAGGACAGATTTCCACCATTCTAATGTCCATTGCTCGTGTTTCTTGGCCCAAGCAAGTCTCTTATTATTATTAGTGTCCTTTATTAGTGGTTTCTTTGCAGCATTTTGACAATGAAGACTTGATTCACTCCTCTGAACAGTTGATGTTGAGATGTGTCTGTTACTTAAACTCTGTGAAGCATTTATTTGAACTGCATAACTCTAATAAATGTATTCTCTGCAGTAGAGGTAACTCTGGGACTTCCTTTCCTCTGGCGGTCGTCATGACAGCCAGTTTCATCATAGCGCTTGATGGTTTTTGCGACTGCACTTGAAGAAACTTTCAAAGTTCTTGACATTTTCCATATTGACTGACCTTCATGTGTTAAAGTAATGATAGACTGTCATCTCTTTTTTCTTACTGCAGCTTTTCTTGCCATAATATGGACTTGGTCTTTTACCAAATAGGGCTATCTTGTCACAACACAACTGATTGGCTCAAGCACATTTACAAGGAAAGAAATTCCACAAATTACCTTTTAACAAGGCACACCTGTTAATTGAAATGCATTCCAGGTGACTACCTCATAAAGCTGGTTGAGAGAATGCCAAGAGTGTGCAAAGCTGTCGTCAAGGCAAAGGGTGGCTACTTTGAAGAATCTCAAATATAACATGTATTTGATTTGGTTGGGGGGACACTGTGGCCCTGTCTGATGATACCCCAGACAGGGCCAACCAGGCAGGATATAAACCCACCTACTTTGCCAAAGCACAGCCCCCACACCACTCAACGGATGTAGCAGTAGAGATTGCTACCATGCTAGCTAACCATCATAATGGGTTTGGTTAGCTAATTTAGCAAGCTAGTGTCATCACCCAGATTAGCATCTGAATTCAAATGATTTTGAGTGTAATACAGTTGTTTGGTGACAATGGTGTGAACATTATTCAGCATACTGTGTAAATGATTATAACCCAAAATAAATCTCACTACAGACCCTGGAATCAAACCAGGGTCTGTAGTGACGCCTCTAGCACTGCAATGTCTTAGTCCGCTGCGCCACTCAGGAGCTCTGTGGTATTGTATTTTGTAGGCTTGTGTTCCACAGACTATGAAAATTAATTTAGTTTCATTTACAAAGACTACGAGTGGCGCTTCTTTTATTGCTAATTCGTAGGCTACTGATTCAATATTTATTTCAAAACGCACACACTAATTATACATTTATTCAATGTAATGCTTAGAGTATTAATTATTATGTATATCCTATTGCCTTCAATAGGATATACATAATAATTAATACTCTAAGCATTACATTGAATAAATGTATAATTAGTGTGTGCGTTTTGAAATAAATATTGAATCAGCTATGTTTGTATGATTTATTGACTAGATGTACAGTAGCTAACAAAGTGTAAATTGACTGGTCTGGCTAAGTTTTCCAAGTGTTCAGGTGAAGGAGCAGCTACTCCAGGAATCTACTAAGGTGAAGCCTTGCTTCACAACTCATGAAACCGATGCAGTAAAAGACACTTACATGATTCTGTCATTTCATTTCAGGTCTGTATCAGCAAATCAGCAAAAAATGAACCCTCCTGTCTCAGCCTCCAGTATTTATGCTGCAGTAGTTTATGTGTCGGGGGGCTAGGGTCAGTTTGTTATATCTGGAGTACTTCTCCTGTCCTATTCGGTGTCCTGTGTGAATATAAGTGTGCTCTCTCTAATTCTCTCTTTCTTTCTCTCTCTCGGAGGACCTGAGCCCTAGGACCATGCCTCAGGACTACCTGACATGATGACTCCTTGCTGTCCCCAGTCCACCTGGCCGTGCTGCTGCTCCAGTTTCAACTGTTCTGCCTTATTATTATTGGACCATGCTGGTCATTTATGAACATTTGAACATCTTGGCCATGTTCTGTTATAATCTCCACCCGGCACAGCCAGAAGAGGACTGGCCACCCCACATAGCCTGGTTCCTCTCTAGGTTTCTTCCTAGGTTTTGGCCTTTCTAGGGAGTTTTTCCTAGCCACCGTGCTTCTACACCTGCATTGCTTGCTGTTTGGGGTTTTAGGCTGGGTTTCTGTACAGCACTTTGAGATATCAGCTGATGTACGAAGGGCTATATAAATAAATTTGATTTGATTTGAAATCCCCACAAATGAAATGTTAAGGAAAACATAAACATGTGAAGATATACAGTTGCGGCGAAAAATATTGGCACTTTTCTTGAGTAATTCCCTATTTCTTCATAAATAAGGTGAAATTGAATAAAAAGGTTTTAATTTTCAACATTGCAGAAACCAATTATATTTTGTAAATTCGAGTTTACTGTTTTAATTGAGAAAATAAAGACAAATGGCATGGACAACATTATTGGCACTACGAGCTATTACTTGTTTACACAGCCCTTGGCTAAGATAACCGCAGAAAGCTTCTCGCTGCAGCTTTCTACTGACAATTTGGCCCACCTTTCAGCAGCAATCTGCTATAATTCTTCAATATTTGAGGGCTGCCGTCTACCAATTGCTGTTTTCAGATCTCACCATAGGTTTGGATGTGATTCAGATCTAGAGTCTTTGCTGGCCACTCCAGAACAGTCCAGCATCTCTTAACCCTTCCTGAGTGCTTTTTATTGTGTGTTTGGGTCGTTGTCCTGCTGAAAGACCCATCTTTGACTGTAGGGAGGGTGTTCTTTTCATTGAATGCCTTATTTGGTCATCGGTAAACACACCGCTGATCTACATTGCTAAAGAGCTCCAATTTTGTTTAATTGACCCACAGAACATTTCCCCCAAGATTTGGTTTTTGAGAGTTTCAATCAGGCTTTCGTGTGTCTCCTTCAGCAGTGGGGTCTTCCTATGTTTACCAACGACCAAATTAAGAATTCAAAGAAAAGAACACCCTCACTACAATCAATTATGGGGGAGGTTTAATATTGCTGTTGGGTTGCTTTGCTGGTATTGGAGGTTTTGAATGTATGCAAGACATAATGGAATCAGCAGATAATCAAGGTGTTTTGGAGTGCAATGTTCAAACCAGTTTCCAAATACTGTCTCTGTTGAAGGTTGTGGGTCTTCCAGTAGGACCCCTAACGCACATAAAAAAAACACCCTGTAATGGTTCAAGAATAAACACTGGAGTGGCCAGTGAAACATCCAAATCTGAATCATATCCATACCCTATGGCGAGAGCAGAAAGCATCAGTTGGTGGAGGGTAGTTTGCTGCTGAATAGTGGGCTGCAAATTGGCAAAATTGTAAACTTAAGTTCTCAAAAATAAAATTGGTTCTGCAATTTTGAATTTCAACTTACTAGTAGGGAATTATGGAAGAAAAATACAAAGCCGTCAATTTTATTTTGACCACCTGGTGTAGAGGTCCTGGATGGCAGGCAGCTTAGTCCCAGTAAAGTACTGGGCCATACGCACTACCCTCTGTAGTGCCTTGTGATCAGAGGCCGAGCAATTGCCGTACCAGGCAGTGATGCAACCAGTCAGGATGCTCTCGATGTTGCAGCTGTAGAACCTTTTGAGGATCTCAGGACCCATGCCACATCTTTTTAGTTTCCTGAGGGGGAATAGGCTATGTCATGCCCTCTTCACAACTGTCTTGGTGTGTTTGGACCATTCTAGTTTGTTGTCGATATGGACACCAAGGAACTTGAAGCTCTCAACCTGCTCCAATACACACAACTACTAATTGAGTGTATGTAAACATCTGTAAACATCTGACCCACTGGGAATGTGATGAAAGAAAGAAATGCTGAAATAAATAATTATCTCTACTATTATTCTGACATTTCACAATATCACAATACAGTGGTGATCCTAACTGACCTAAGACAGGGAATTTTTACTAGGATTAAATGTCAGGAATTGTGAAAAACTGAGTTAAAAACGTATTTGGCTAAGGTGTACTTAAACTTCCGACTTCAACTGTATATCCACTCCCTACAGTACATATGATGATTGACACATCTCTTGCTCAATGCTGTTGATGTGTTGACTTCAATACCTTCCTATGTTGAATAGCACTATCAAAGATGTACAGAAGCTGGTGTAACACTTTACTTAAAGTGGGCATACATTAGACATGTATAAGACCTTAATGAAACAAGTTATAACACCTAATATTGAGTGTTGCAATATCATTCATAACAACCTTAGTAACACATTCATTCAAAAAAATTAAACAATTAAATAAAAGAGGAAAAATTCCTCTTCAAGTAAAGTAGTACCGCGTGTTTTACATTACCCAAAACTTTCGTAGTAGAATATTTGGCCTTATCACAGAAATTTGTGACTCTTGAACTATATGCCGTCAAGGAACGGCAGTATTAACCACAGTGTTGTTAAAAAGCTCAGCTGGCACAGACATTATGTGTATTTTCCCAGATGTCTGAGTGGATGGAATCTGTCAAGTTGGTGGAAGCATGCAGAGGGAGAATTCCGTGCTATGGTCATTGTGATTACCATCCAGTACCTGAGACTTTCTCTGCTGCCCCTGTAAAGGATGCAGCCATCAATGCCCTTGTCTGCAGCTGTAGTGCATGTGTTATCATTATTATTCATTTTAACTCTGTATCTTTGGGAAGGGCTCGTATGTAAGCATTTCACGGTCAAGTCTACACCTGTTGTATTCGGCGCATATGACAGATAACATTTTATTTAAAGTTTCCGAGTAACTTTACACCCTTAAGAAAAATTGTGGATGGAGTATATCCCTGCATCCCTTATGTCAACCTGGATGTTTTTGACATTGGCTAACATTACTATGTTTATGTAGTACTCATAAACATGTTATGCGGTCCTTGATAAAGTTCCTTACACTGTGGTATCCCAGACTTCACCTTACATGATCCCTTATACAACTACAAACATGACATACAGCAACAGACTAGACCTTTTCTCTCAACAACATAGCCTCTTGTTCCAAGGGAGGGTGAACGTGCATGTTATTCAGGGCAGTAGCTCATTGGTTTTGTCAGCATGTGTAAACAAATGTTCCCATTGTCCTTGGTGACTGCCCATGATAACAACAGCTTACAACTTCACCCCACTGATTGGTACTATACTCATGAGTTTGGTGTCTGAACCTCTACCGTTGGCTTGCATACAAATTCCCTTCCAGATCAATTATGAGAGTGTGAAGATTGAACAGGAGAAAAGTTCCACAAAGTGCTGTGTTTGATGCTCGGACATTGATCAGATATAAGCCGTACAGAAATTCCTTTAGTTCAGCAAACTATGACAATGCATTATAATATTTTATATTCTCCCCAGATCAGTATTTCTCGAGGTCTGTGCCACTGTAACAAGCTATACGGGCACAGGGCGAGACCCAGATGCAGATGGTTTGAGTCTCTGATATTTATTATAATCCAAAAAGCAGGCAAGAGAATGGCCATGGACAGGCAAAAGATCATAAACAAGGTCAGAGTCCAGGAGGTACAGAGTGGCAGGCGAGGTCAGGGCAGGCAGTATGGTCAGGCAGGCGGGTTCAGAGTCAAGTCAGGCAAGGGTCAAAACCGGGAGGGCTAGCAAAAGAGAGATAAGAAAAAGCAGAAGCACGGAAAAACACGCTGGTTGACTTGACAAGACAAGACGAACTGGCAACAGACAAACAGAGAACACTGGAATAAATACCCAGGGACTAATGGGGAAAACGGGTGGCACCTGAAAGTGGGTGGAGACAATCACAAAGACAGGTGAAACAGATCAGGGCGTGACACAAGCGATAGCTCTAATAGCATGTACAGGTGTGTGTATTCATTGCAGTATGTTTGTGCAGTAAACATACTGTATGTTTAAAGTGATTGTGGGATGTGGGTTACCCTCTCATCCCTGCTTTGTTGCAACAATATAATTATGTTCTCAGAATTGCTTCCTAATTGGGCAAAGAAACACAAAATGAAACATCTGTTGTGAGTAAATGAGTGAAGAGGTGTGGAGTCAGGCGCAGAGAGCAAAAGATGTGGGAAAAACAACACGCTTTAATGTCCCGGAAACATAACATGAACAAAAGTGGAAACACAAATGACCAGAAATATAAACGGACAGCGTGAAACCCAAATGCCAACAAAAATACACTCAAACAAGAAAACAGGCGAACATGCCCGCACGAAACAGAAGCGGGCTGAACAGACTATATATAACCCTATCCTAACAACCAAACAAGAAACAGGTGCTACCAATTAGACAGAACTAAACGAACACAGAACAACGGATCGGCGATAGCTAGTAGACCGGCGACGACGACCGCCGAGCGCCACCCGAACAAGAAGGGGAGTCACCTTCGGTAATATTCGTGACAACATCTGCATGAGGTTTTCTATTAAGGTAATTGTGTTGCTAAGCAGAAGACAAAAATATGTGTGAATATACTAATATTAGGCAAGCTAAATAAACAAGGGTTACAGTGTTTGGTAAGTAGCATAGTGTAACAATGAGTAATCACGATATTTGTTACACTGTACATACAAGATTAATTACCCAGTAATAACAACACTGAAGTCTGAACACGAAGCATCACTGGACTGGAGGTGTTAGTATCTATTAATATTAGTGATGGGCCAGCGGCAGTCTTTTTCGAGGTGACGTGTTGCATGTCATCCATGGGCTATGGTTCTAAGACCCTGTCAGCAACTTCAGAGCACATGATTGGTAATAATGGGATGCCATTTCGCTGTGGGGTGGGAGAGTGTCATTCATTAATTGGCTAAATACCTATAATGGTTTTTAAAAGGTAGTCATGATGAATCAGGAAAGGTCACAATGAACCTCCCATAACTCCAATGTCTTTCATTTATTTGTCCTCAGCAACATGAGCACTGAAGAGTTATTGCTGCAGACCAGGTTAAAAGGTCACATTCTTTTCTATTCCAAGTATAATTCTCTGACCATTTCTGACCAAATCATCACACTTCCAATGTAGAGAATGTTGTTATTGACCATTATGTAAGTCTTATGTATTGTGGACAGCTACTCAGACCTGGCAAAATGCTTGCTTTTTGTGCCTGGAATTGCAGTTTGCAAAAACACTTTTTTTTAACCATTTGAACTGAAAACTATTAACATAAATGACTGAATTGTTTCCCAGAAATGATTTGATATGGCTCTACTGGGCCTTTAATACATTCATGATGCTGTAGTTCCCTCTGGTTTTTGTCACTTGAAGAATGTGTTGTCTTGATGCAGCTTTGAGTAAGTTTAACTGGCATTGTTTCTATTTTACCATGCAAACTGGGCCCACCAAGCTGTGTTCCAGCACCCCACGACCCCACGACCCCACACAACAATCAGAAGACTAGACCGTGTGACAACGTGGGTGGTGCCTTTGTTTAGTGACAGCTCAACACCATCTCCCTGCAGCACTAATTCTCAGAGACATCTACAGTTCCTGCCCTCTCCCAGGAGATAGTCATCAAAAAGGGGCCATGTGTGCAGAGCACCAAGGCTTGGCACGCAGCTTCTTTTCATCTTCTGTTCAGCACAGACAGAGAGAGGGGCAAATGTGGAGAGATAATGAGGTGCCGTTTGGATGAGTTATGAAACGTTTTCACTGCACAACAACAAAAAAGTCGGCTTGAATCTTTGGCAGACAGACCCTCATTTCAACATGAAACGCTTGTTAACGGAAGAAGTTCCTCTTACTTGATCCAAAGTTCAAACGTTTTGATGTTATCTAACTGATTCTTTTTTGTTTAAAAGCCAAAAGCAAGCTAATTCATATTGTACAAGATCTGCTGTATTCTGTACAAGTTATTCATACCCAATTAAATTGCAGACTCAAAGGAGACACAAGGCTTTTGTATGGTAAACATATGTCTCCTCATATGTGCGTTGGACTAGTAACCGAAAGGTTGCAAGTTCAAATCCCTGAGCTGACAAGGTACAAATCTGTCGTTCTGCCCCTGAACAGGCAGTTAACCCACTGTTCCTAGGCCGTCATTGAAAATAAGAATTTTTCTTAACTGACTTTCCTAGTTAAATAAAGGTTAAAAAAAAAAGGCCCCAAAAATTGTCAAAGACCCCAACCACCCCAGTCATAGACTGTTCTCTCTGCTACCGCATGGCAAGCGGTACCGGAGATCCAAGTCTAGGGCCAAAAAGCTTCTCAACAGCTTTTAAAACTCCTGAACAGGTAATCAAATGGCCACCCCGGACTATTTGCATTTCTCCCGCCCATCCCTTAGCTTTTTTTGTCTGAAACACTGGTGGCGACTGAACTTTGTTATTGTTTCAACTGCGGATTTCCCCTTTATAGATGTTCCAAGAAGATGTCAGTCGTCTCAGATGACTGTAATGATGATTCAAATTCAAAACGGGCCTTATACAGGCCATGCAGCCATTTCATCTGCAGTTGAAACAACAGCAAAGCGATCACACTGCCACCGTTAAATGTTTTATTTGATTTTTGCTGAGGAATTGGCCTGGAGAAATGTAACTAAAGTTAAGTTTATACCTGGTGCTAACATGCGTCCGTTTCTTGATCTTGTCCAAATTCTGATTGCGCCCACATTTTCAGAAATGCGTCTACACAATGGTATTAAAATTGGGTAACCCTTCATTTTACAGCCCGTTAATTAGTATGTAATTACTAGGTAAAGACATAGTAACTAAAACGAAATTCGTAGTAACCATTTAGTCTTGAACAATACTTACTAGGAACCAAGGAAGCAAGTACTAAAGTGTGGTGGAGTGTGGTGTCAAAAAAGCAGAGCATCTCTTTATTACGGCCAGACCTCTCCCCATCTTTACAACCATTGAATCTATATGTTTTGACCATGACAGTTTACAATCTAAATTAACGCCAAGTAACATAGTCTCCACAATTTATTCAACAGCCACACCATTCATTACCAGATTCAGCGGAGGTCTAGAACTTAAAGGAATGATCTGTACCAAATACAAGTTTTAGAGATGTTCAGGAAAAAAATGTAATTTCATAAAAATTTGGATTTGTATGATCTATGGAAAATGTTTTACCTACTTCTTCTTATTAGTGTGCTCGCTAAAAGCATTTTTATTCTTTGTTTTACTCAGCCACTTGTAGCGGCAAAACAGTAAAAGCTACCAACACCAAAAACAACTTTAAAACTTCCAGACTGGCACTGGTCATGGTACGTGAGGGGAAAAAAACATGTTGATACTACTGTACTAGTGTACACTTCAAACTAAGTGGAATGTAGCTAAGCAGAGGCAAAATCCTAGAGGAATACCTGGTTCAGTCTACTTACCACCAGACACTGGGATATGAATTTGATATGAACTTTGCACTTCCGGGTTGGAGCGAGCGGTCGCATCTGCACTCGGTCCGCAGGTAGTATTACATTTCATTACATTTCATTATAGTACAACGGTTTGATTTGTCTAATCTTATCAATTTCTTCTTAGCTAGCTACACAGCCGTCTTTGTTTCATAGATAATTGCGTAATTATCGTATTTCGTCGTCCTAACGCAGTCTACACTGCCCTGCAGCTAGCCAGCTAGCTAACGTCCACCGTTAGCTAGTCCACCGTCTACCGATTAGCAGCACAACTATTACACTCAACTGAACGACTTGATTAGTGTAGTGTTAGCTAGCTACATAGTTGTCTTTGCTGTCTTCGTACCCAAGATAATTGTGTAGTTTAGAGTGTGTAGTTTTATGTCGTCCTTAACATAGGAGACTCTGCTAGCTAGCCAACAGCTAGCCAACGTCTACCGAACAGAACTTCTGCACTCAACAATCCGGTCGCATTTCGCTTCGCTCCACAGGTAGTATCACATTTTTCATTTCATTTCATTACAGTACAACGGCTTGATTTGTTTGATCGTAGCTAGCTACATAGCTAGCTACACAGCCGTCTTTGTATCAAAGATAATTGTGTAGTCTAGAGCGACTTCCTAGGTTAGTTAGCCAGCTATTGTCGTTCTTTTAAGCAACGTAACGTAATCAACACTGCTAGCTAGCCAGCTAGCCCCGAATAGCAGCACAGTAGAAACTATTACACTCAACGGAACGACTTGATTAGTGTAGTGTCAACAACGCAGCCAATGCCAACTAGCCTACTTAGTCAACAACGCAGCCTCTGCCAGCTAGCCTACTTCAGCAGTACTGTATCATTTTAATCATTTTAGTCAATAAGATTCTTGCTACGTAAGCTTAACTCTCTGAACACTCGTGACGTGTAGTCCACTTGTCATTCCAATCTCCTTTGCATTAGCGTAGCCTCTTGTGTAGCCTGTCAACTATGTGTCTGTCTATCCCTGTTCTCTCCTCTCTGCACAGACCATACAAACGCTCCACACCGCGTGGCCGCGGCCACCCTAATCTGGTGGTCCCAGCGCGCACGACCCACGTGGAGTTCCAGGTCTCCGGTAGCCTCTGGAACTGCCGATCTGCGGCCAACAAGGCAGAGTTCATCTCCGCCTATGTCTCCCTCCAGTCCCTCGACTTCTTGGCACTGACGGAAACATGGATCACCACAGACAACACTGCTACTCCTACTGCTCTCTCTTCGTCTGCCCACGTGTTCTCGCACACCCCGAGAGCTTCTGGTCAGCGGGGTGGTGGCACCGGGATCCTCATCTCTCCCAAGTGGTCATTCTCTCTTTCTCCCCTTACCCATCTGTCTATCGCCTCCTTTGAATTCCATGCTGTCACAGTTACCAGCCCTTTCAAGCTTAACATCCTTATCATTTATCGCCCTCCAGGTTCCCTCGGAGAGTTCATCAATGAGCTTGATGCCTTGATAAGCTCCTTTCCTGAGGACGGCTCACCTCTCACAGTTCTGGGCGACTTTAACCTCCCCACGCCTACCTTTGACTCATTCCTCTCTGCCTCCTTCTTTCCACTCCTCTCCTCTTTTGACCTCACCCTCTCACCTTCCCCCTACTCACAAGGCAGGAAATACGCTCGACCTCATCTTTACTAGATGCTGTTCTTCCACTAACCTCGTTGCAACTCCCCTCCAAGTCTCCGACCACTACCTTGTATCCTTTTCCCTCTCGCTCTCATCCAACACTTCCCACACTGCCCCTACTCGGATGGTATCGCGCCGTCCCAACCTTCGCTCTCTCTCCCCCGCTACTCTCTCCTCTTCCATCCTATCATCTCTTCCCTCTGCTCAAACCTTCTCCAACCTATCTCCTGATTCTGCCTCCTCAACCCTCCTCTCCTCCCTTTCTGCATCCTTTGACTCTCTATGTCCCCTATCCTCCAGGCCGGCTCGGTCCTCCCCTCCCGCTCCGTGGCTCGACGACTCATTGCGAGCTCACAGAACAGGGCTCCGGGCAGCCGAGCGGAAATGGAGGAAAACTCGCCTCCCCGCGGACCTGACATCCTTTCACTCCCTCCTCTCTACATTTTCCTCTTCTCTCTCTGCTGCTAAAGCCACTTTCTACCACTCTAAATTCCAAGCATCTGCCTCTAACCCTAGGAAGCTCTTTGCAACCTTCTCCTCCCTCCTGAATCCTCCTCCCCCTCCCCCTCCTCCCCTCTCTGCAGATGACTTCGTCAACCATTTTGAAAAGAAGGTCGACGACATCCGATCCTCGTTTGCTAAGTCAAACGACACCGCTGGTTCTGCTCACACTGCCCTACCCTGTGCTCTGACCTCTTTCTCCCCTCTCTCTCCAGATGAAATCTCGCGTCTTGTGACGGCCGGCCGCCCTACAACCTGCCCGCTTGACCCTATCCCCTCCTCTCTTCTCCAGACCATTTCCGGAGACCTCCTCCCCTACCTCAC
>NW_027036901.1:0-16343 GCF_034236695.1 Oncorhynchus nerka | reverse complement strand
ATAAAAAATAAATAAAAAAAGAAATAGGGCTGTTTTGGTTTTTCACGTTTATTGTTTTTGTATACTGTTCGTATTTTTCATCTTTAATAAATGTATAAAGATAATAAAAAATAAAAAAATAGGCTGTATAGGTTTTCAGATTCCGTTTGTTGTTTTTGTATTGTTCGTGTTTCATCATTATTAAACATGTATCAAAATTACCACGTTGCATTTTGGTCCGACTCTCCTTCGACGGAAGGAAACCGTAACAGCCAAATTCATAACATATGTAGGTTAATCCATAAGAATGAAAAACATTTCGGTGGGCACTACTCTATCGTCATTATCTCTCTGCTAATATTTTGAATTTCTTTAATTTAGGTAACTGTCTCTATGATACAGTCATTTAAATACGACTCAATTCTCAATGCGTTATTCCAGCAGATCATCAACAGACACCGTTTTGCATCGAAATGATCTTTGCTATTATTTTGAATTAATTAGTCTCTCAATTTTACCTAAACAATCTATTAAACAGTTCAATGTAACCCTTCTTTCAATTTGACCCAAACAAGCTATTAAAATGTTCAGGTTATATCTTAAACATCTTTCCAGGCAAAACATACGAATAGTTTAATTACAATCAATAACTCAGATTTTAGTCAGAGCATTGGCTGGGAACCGAATCCCATCCTCGTTGCCAAATAATTTTGTGTATTACTAAATGAGGAGAGTTTACAAACCACACACAAGTCAGAGTTTTATTTTAATCTTAATCTTCAATCAAATGAGCTTCAATATAGCCCTTTGACTCTCAGATCAATTCAGTGTCTATAAATTAATGGCAAAATGGCAACTGAGATCTTTTATAGCAAAGATCCACCCCTCTCAACTTACATGACAAACCACAATCTCAGGAAATCTTCAGAAAGGGCATTTTACTTAAAAAAGGAGTATCCCATAGACAGATAGCATTAGCTATAAATTATCGTTCAGTTTGGTCTTCATAGTAGCAAAACATTACCTCACTATCTGGAATGCTCTTTAGGCTTTATTGGCTAAAGACATCGTAAATCTCCTCTGTCAGTGCTATCTCATAGAGGCCCATCCTCAGTGGAACACACACACACAATATTCAACAGATTCTATTCTGTCGAATAAAACAACCATTCTAATGCAAAAAAATAAAATAATCTTACAAACACTATAACATAATCTTGCAATTTTCCACGACATCTCCCCATCACATGGTTTAAACCAGTTAGAGATAGGGGGCAGTATTTCCACTTTGGATGAATTGCGTGCCCATAGTGAACTGCATCAAAATCTGTCCTAAATTGCTAATATATGCATATTTTTATTAATATTGGATAGAAAACACTCTGAAGTTTCTAAAACCGTTTGAATTATGTCTGTGAGTATAACAGAACTCACAGGGCAGGCAATCTTCCAAACAAGTTTTGAAATCCTGAAAGTTGGGGCAACTTTGACATCATCGCCCCCTCCCTTCCCAACAAGTTATGGATCTGGAAACACTTCCTACGTCTTCCACTAGATGTCCTCATTCAGTAGAAACTGTAATGGAGCATTTGCTGTGAACTTTGACCTAATGGGAAGGAAAGTAGTTGGTGTCGCAAAAGGATGCCATTTTGTTGAGGCGCGTTTGCCTTTGAGTGCTTCGGCTGTTCCAATCAGCCCCAGATGAAAACGAATGATCCGGTTGGAATGCTATTGGATATATATGATTATAACATCCTCAAGATTGATTCTGCACTTAGTTTGACCAGTTTCATCGACCTGTAATATGTCATTTGGAAGTTTTGATGCAAAGTTATCCTGGACCAGAAGTTATTTTTTGGGCATTTGAGCTGAAAGTGGTAGCAAATGCTGCTACTTGGACACTAGAATTTAACATTATGATACAAAACAATTTATTGTTGAACTAGGACTCCTTGCACTACATTCTGATGAAAGATCATCAAAGGTAAGGGAATATTTATGTTGTAATTTTGTATTTCTGTTGACTCCAACATGGCGGAGAAATATTGTTACGTCTGAGCGCCATCTCAGATTATTGCAATGTTAGGCTTTTTCCGTAACGTAACACAGCGGTTGCATTAAGAACCAGTGTATCTTTAATTATATGTAGAACATGTATCTTTAGACAAAGTTTATGATGAGTATTTCTGTTATCTGGCATAGCTGTCTATAATTCCTCCGGATATTTTGGAGGATTTTCTGAACATGGCGTCAATGTAAACCGAGATTCATGGATATAAAATGCATATTATCGAAAAAAAACATAAATGTACTGTGTAACATGTCATATGACTGTCATCTGATGAAGATTTTCAAGAGGTTAGTGATTGTTTTTTTTTTATTATCCTGCTTTTGTGATTTTTTGCCAAGTTTTTTCTTTGGTTTGGTGGTGGTCTAACGTAAATATATGTTATGTTTTCGCCGTAAAACATTTTAAAAATCTGACACGCTTTGTAGATGAACAAGGTGTTTATCTTTCATTTGAGGTATTGGACTTGTTAATGTGTGGAGGTTAAATATTTCTAAAGAATATTTTTGCATTCCCTGCGCCACCTTTTCAGCTGAACGGGGGGGGGTAGAGTTCCTGTTGGGGAACCCATCGCCTTAACAAGTTTTAACAGATACATTCACATATGAAGACACTGTTAAATTCTTACTTCTCCCTTTCTGATATTCTGCATATTACCAGACAGGTAAAAGACAAGCCTGACCTCTCTGGGACCCAAGTGACTTTTCCCTAGAGAACAAAGGAAAATGCAACTGCCGACATTATAGTCCTAATGACAAGTATCTCAACATTATAGTCCTAATGACAAGTATCTCACATAAGCATATTATGAAAGTAAATAAAACATCTTATTTATCAATGTTACCTAACTAATTCTGATTCAGCTACGACATCCTAGATCCTGACTAGTCTCCCAGTCCCAACTCTGTCATGTGCCTTTTACTATGGAGTGGCTCCCATCTGGTCACTGTACCGTAAATGCCTAATTGGTGGAGTGCTGCAGAGATGGTAGTCCATCTGGAAGGTTTTCCCATCTCCACAGAGGAACTCTATATCTCTGTCAGAGTCACCATCGGGTTCCTTGTCATCTCCCTGACCAAGGCCCTTTTCCCCCGATTGCTCAGTTTGTCTGGGCAGTCAGCTCTAGGAAGAGTCTTGGTCGTTTTTCCATGTAAGAATGATGGAGGCCACTGTGTTCTTGGGGACCTTCAATGCTGCAGAAATGTTTTGGTGTACTTCCCCAGATCGGTGCATCGACACAATTCTGTCTCGGAGCTCTACAACCAATTCCTACAACCTCATGGCTTGATTTTTGCTCTGACATACACTGTCAACTGTGGGACCTTATATAGACACGTGTGTGCCTTTCCAAATCATTACCACAGCTGGACTCCAATCTAATTGTAGAAACATCTCAGGATGCACCAGAGCTCTATTTCGAGTCTCTTAGCAAAGCGTCTGAATACTTATGTAAAAAAGTTATTTCATAAAAAAATAATAATAATACATTTGCAAACATTTTCTAAACCTGTTTTTGCTTTGTCATTATCGGGTGTTGTGTGTAGATTGCTGAGGATGTTTATTTATTTAAAAACCTCTTAAGGATTGGCCCCTTTTATTTAATTTTTGCCTAAAATAACATACCCAAATCTAACTGCCTGTAGCTCAGGCCCTGAAGCAAGGATATGCATACTCTTGGTACCATTTGAAAGAAAACACTTTGAAGATTGTGGAACTGTGAAAGGAATGTAGGAGAACATAACATATTTGATCTGGTAAAAGCTAATACAAAGAAAAAAAGTGTATTTTTTGTATTTTTTTGTATCATCATCTTTGAAATGCAAGAGATAGGCCATAATGTATTATTCCAGATCAGGTGCAATTGAGATTTTGGCCACTAGACGGCAGCAGTGTATGCGCAAAGCTTCAGACTGATCCAAAGGACAACTGCATTTCTGTTCAAAATTTTGAATCGAGACTGCCCGAATATGCCTAATTTGTTTATTAATAGATTTTCATGTTCAAAACTGTGCACTCTTCTCAAACAATAGCATGGTATTCTTTCACTGTAATGGCTACTGTAAATTGGTCAGCGCAGTTAGATTTACTAGAATTTAAGCTTCCTACCAATATCAGATATGTCTATGTCCTGGGAAATGTTCTTGTTGCTTACAACCTCATGCTAATCGCATGAGCCTACGTTAGCTCAACCGTCCAGCAGGGGACCCACTTAATCCATTTTTTAATAAGGCTGTAATGTAACAAAATGTGGTAAAAGTCTAGTGGCCTGTGCACTTTCCCAGAGGCACTGTACATGCATGGTCTTCCATAGAGATCAACCTTGACTTTTGCCATGAGGTGATCATGGTTCAGAGGGTTAGTGCCTTCGTCTTGTAATACATGCCAACTCATGGCAACCTGCATTAAAATTTCACTGCTGCTTTCAGATAGACATCTCTAGACATTGAGGGATTGTTGGTATTGTACCTGAATCGAATTTGGTGACTTTTAAAATGAGGGCGTATTATTTGAGAAAGTGAAAGGGTGGAAAAAGGCTTGGATCCCGGGTCATTGCTGCTTGCAGCTATATTTATTAGGGGTTTAGCAGCGAAACTTATTGTATTTGTTGTCTTTGATTATTATTATTTTCCTTCTACAGATTGGGGAGAAAATGCAAATTCCCATGAGATGGTAAGGCCTAGGAGGTTGTAATCTTGTTTGATGGTCACGGGCCAAACCCTCTCATGCATTGCCGTGCCAATTAGCCACATGGTGGTGCTATAATGACTGAAAATGTTAACTTTGAAATCTCATGCCCCTCACACCGTTTGAGTCCTGACATTTGGTATATAGGTCCTCTAAACAAGGAACAAATGTGCCTCAATGATCTATAAGGTGGATGAATTGTCTGCTATTTAACATTTTGTTTAAAAGACTTAACACGCTACTCCTCTGGCACCTAATGACAAACTGCACAATACTTGATACATGACATCTAGGGACGCTCACAAATAGTTTTTCCAGGATAGCATCTCAAAAAACATAGCTGCTACTGACCAATAAACTTTCACGTGGGCGTTGTCTGGCACATAAATGCATATAACTCCCACACAGACATTCCTATTGTAACAAAACTTGGTACATAAATTCAAAACCCTTTCAAGACTCAACATATCTAAGCACATTCAGATCGACCACACGGTGGCGCTGTAATGGGCACATGTTTATGTCTCTTTATCTGTTTGACTCAGTGTGAGGAAATTTGGCACATGCTTAGGAATATGAGTAGACTTTCTGAGATCCAGACCAAGGACCAGTGTCGAGACCATGTCCAGATCAAGACCAGTTTAAATGGGGAAAAACAAGATCCAGACCATGTCCAGATCAAGACCAGTTTAAATGGGGAAAAACAAGATCCAGACCATGTCCAGATCAAGACCAGTTTAAATGGGGAAAAACTAAATCCAGACCAAGGACCACTGTATTGAAGACTATACACTACAGTATAGTTCAGTACATTAGAGTCCAGTAGAGTAAACTTTAGTAGAGTTAGGTACACTACAGTATGTCAGATTTGAAAAAGGCTTTTAGTCGAAAGCATAAGATGCTGTTATCTGAGGACAGCACACTAGTAAACAAAGAGGGTAGCATATTTCAAACCTGCAGGCGCGACACAAAGTAGGTGATTTCTATCCAAATCTACTAATAATATGCATATCTTATTTTCTGGGGATGAGTAGCAGGCAGTTGAATTTGGGCACGCTATTTATCCAAATGTGAAAATGCTGCCCCCAACCCGAAGACATTTTAATGGGAAGCACACTTGGGGATGAGATCCATTCATAGCCCACCCAATCTACCTACCTCATCCCCACATTATTTTTATTTACTTTTTTGTTCTTTTGCACACCAGTATCTCTACTTGCACATCACCATCTGCTCATCTATCACTCCAGTGTTAATCTGTTAAATTGTAATTACTTCGCTACTATGGCCTATTTATTGCCTTACCTCCTCACGCCATTTGCACACACTGTATATAGACTTTCTTTTTTTCTATTGTGTTATTAAGGTATAGGGGGAAGCATTTTCACTTTTGGATAAATAGCGTGCCCAATTTCAACTTCCTGCTACTCATGCCAGGAATATAAGATATGCATATTATTAGTAGATTTGGATAGAAAACACTCTGAAGTTTCTAAAACTGTTTGAATCATGTCTGTGAGTATAACATAACTTATGTAGCAGGCAAAACCCAGAGGACTAAACGTTCAGATAGTTTTTTTTTGGTCAGTGTCTGTTCACTGAGTTCTCATTGGCAAATTATAGTTCATAGGAACCTGTTTTCAGTTCCTACCACTTCCACTGGATGTCACCAGTCTTTGGAATCTGGTTGCGGTTATTCATTTGTGCAATGAAGAAGTAGGCCATCTAGGAACTGGGTAACACTGTTGAGAGTGCACAAGAGTAGCGTTGGTTTGTTGTCTTCCTGTATTGAACACAGATAGACCCGTCTACAATTTGATCGATTATTAACATTTAAAAATACCTAAAGTTGTATTACAAAAGTAGTTTGAAATATTTTGGCCAAGTTTATTGGCAACTTATTGGCAAATATTTTGAAGTGACGTTGCGTTTTTTGGAAGCTGTTTTTGTCTGGATCAAACGCGTCAAATAAATGGACATTTGGATATATATGGACGGAATTAATCGAACAAAAGGACCAATTGTGATGTTTATGGGACATATTGGAGTGCCAACAAAAGAAGCTCGTCAAAGGTAATGCATGTTTTATATTTTATTCCTGCGTTTTGTGTAGCGCCTGCAGGGTTGAAATATGCTACCCTCTTTGTTTACTATTGGGCTACCATCAGATAATAGCTTCTTAAGCTTTCCCCCGAAAAGCCTTTTTAAAATCTTACATGTTAGCTGGTTTCACAACGAGTGTATCTTTAATTGAGTGTCTTACATGTGTGATTTAATGAAAGGTTGATTTTTATATAATTTTATTTTAATTTGCCGCGCTGCATTTTCCAAGTTTTTTGCCCAAGTGGGACGCAACCGTCCCCTATACCATAAGAAGTTAACGAACTGAACTAAACTGTTGTTCTAAACTGTTCTTTCGAGGTTATCATGAAAAGTTACATCAGATGGTATCTTAATGCATGGAAGAGATAACTGAACAGTGTGTTCCTCAAAACCCCCTCCAACTGTCTGAAGAAGAGTGACAAAGGCGTTCAATAAGGCTCTGTCTGGATCACTTCTACCTAGAGAAAGGAACCAAGCCAGAAATCGGTGTACTGTATTCGATCTAAGCTATCAACAGCTTTTCTCTCATGTTTCTCTCGGGAGTGTGAGAGGAGTCCACGTGGAGTGAGCATGGAGAGAGATGTGTCCTAAACATTTCTTATGTCGCTGGTATATTGGTTGACGAATGGACAAGACATAATGTGTGGTAAAAGTGAGACATTGAAATTGGAACATTATCATGGGCCATCCACTTTGAATTGTAAAGTTATCTGAAGAAGAACGAAAAGGGCGCCAGAATAATCCATGCCTGAGAGAGGGGGTTGGTCAACTGTGCCAATAAATTGTTTTAGATTTTTTAATGGTATCAGGTTGATTGTAGAGGTCTACACCACGTAAAATTATAGTAATTAGGATTAAGAATGCATTGAGATACTGATCTGTATTATAATCGTGATTAAAAAGTTAATGGTAGAATTATGGGATAATTATACTGAATGGTCATATGAATGTAAACTCAGCCAAATTGATGTGTGTTTAATTGAGTTTTTTACTTTAAGTGATAAGACCAAGTTGAATCACTGAGGAAGGTCATTCTACATTTTGGGTGGATAATTAGTTGGGTTTTTAATTGTGATTTGGAAAATGAATGATTTCCTTGACCTATTCTCTATTCCTGACTACATCTCTGATGGTGAGGACTCCAATTCTGAGCATAAGGACTTAGAGGGATGACTGTCCTATATGTTGTGACGAGGCCTGTGTTTAGATACTGGTTCTCATGTAACTTAGGGAGCATTTCTATGTTCTGTTTTTTATTTTTATATTCCTCAACAAGGGATTATTCTGTGTGATTAAACATGTGCAAGTCTGTCTTGTAGAATAAAGGATGTAAACTTAGTTTCAGAAGGGAGAAATCTTACAGATAAGCTTACGTACTTGACATTGAAGGGATTTGATTCTTTATTTTCTTTTAAATATTGATTATGTATTATTTTTAACTCATATACTCTGCAACTACTGTTAGTAAGATGTAAAGTTGCTGTTCTGATTCTCCAGAAGGGACAGAGTCCCTTGAGAGTGGAATGTCGTAGCTGAATCAGAATTAGTTAGGTAACATTGATAAATAAGATGTTTTATTTATTTTCATAATATGCTTATGTGAGATTCTTGTCATTAGGATGTCTTTTTTTTTACTATACTGTCGGCAGTTGCATTTTCCTTTCTTCTCTAGGGAAAAGTCACTTGGGGCCCAGAGAGGGGAGAGGTCAGGCTTGTATTTTACATGTCTGGTAATATGCAGAATATCAGAAAGGGAGAAGTCAGAATTTAACATTGTCTTTATATGTGAATGTTAAACCATGTGACAGGGAGATGTCGTGGAAAATTTCAAGATTATGTTATAGTGCTTGTAAGATTATTTTATAATCTTTGTATTGCATTAGAATGGTTGTTTTATTCGACAGAATAGAATCTGTCGAATATTGTGTGTGTGTGTTCCACTGAGGATGGGCCTCTATAAGATAGCACTGACAGAGGAGATTTACGATGTCTTTGGCCAATAAATCCTAAAGAGCATTCCAGATAGTAAGGTAATGTTTTTGTACTATGAAGTACCAGGAATGAGATTAGAATCTTGTTTTAGAGACCAAACTGAATGATAATGTATAGCTAATGCTATCTGGCTATGGGATACTCCTTTTTTAAGTAAAAGGCCATTTGTGAAGAGTTCCTGAGATCTGTGGTTTGTCATGTAAGTTGAGAGGGGTGGATCTTTGCTATAAAAGATCTCAGTTGCCATTATGTTGACACTCCCAGAATTCATTTATAGACACTGAATTGATCTGAGAGTCAAAGCGCTATGGTGAAGCTCATTTGATTAAAATATAACTCTGACTTGTGTGTGGTTTGTAAACTCTCTTCATTTAGTAATACACAAAATGACCACGACAAGGAAAAGATGAACGGAGCAAACGGAGCAAAGAGAGATCCTTGATGAAAACCTGCTCCAGAGCGCTCAGGACCTCAGACTGGCTTGAAGGTTCACCTTCCAACAGGACAACGACCCTAAGCACACAGCCAATACAAATCTGGTGTTGCTTCGGGACAAGTCTCTGAATGTCCTTGAGTGGTACAGCCAGAGCCCGGACTTGAACTCGATCTCTGGAGAGACCTGAAAATAGCTGTGCAGCAATGCTAAAAACCTGTTGTTGCTTTGTCATTATGGCGTATTATGTGTAGATTGATGAGGAAAATAATTTTTTAAATACATTTTAGAATAAAGCTGTACTGTAACAAAATGTGGAAAAAGTCAAGGGGTCTGAATACTTTCACAAGGTACTGTATGTATGAATGAATTGCAGTTTCTAGACTCCATCTCTTGGTCTATCACAAATCTTTTAACATTTAATAATTTAATATAATATATGCAATTTAGCAGGTCACTTTTATCCAAAGCAACTTAGTCTTGCTTGCATAATTTTTTATAACATTTGTGTGTTCCCGGGAATCGAACCCAATGTCCTGGCATTGCAAGCTCTAAAGCTGAGGAACAATAGTATGTTAACCTCTCTGCGCACGGAACCCGGTAGCGGGCTGAAATTCCACAACATACGGTGATCGCTACATAAATAGTCATATTAAACATTCATGAAAATACAAGTGGCTCACATGTATCGAAAGCCTAGAATGTTGCTAATCCAACTGCGTTGTCAGATTTAAAAAAGGATTTACTGTGAAAGAATAACGATGCGATTATTTGAGGATAGAGCCCCATAAAAAAAAAACTATTTCAACCAGCACAGGCGTAACAAAATCACAAACCTCATTCAAATAAATTGTTTACCTTTGACGTTCTTCATCTGTTTGCAATCCCAATGCTCATTGTTACACAATGAATGATCTTTAGTTTGATCAAATCCATTTTTATAGCCTAACACAAAACATTTTGTGAACCGCTTGTGTCGTGAATTCCGTCTCATTCCATTTTCGGCGACACATTCGACACTTTTCCAGTCATGTTTGGTTTCATTGCAAACAACTGGTTTGTTTGTAACACAACCAAATCTGATGGGCCATTTCGCGGGACGTATTGACTGAAAGAAACCGATTTGAAGACAACAAGTAATGAAATCACTGTGCACCAATGATATGACCACTGTTTCGTTGATTGACTGTATCTTAACCCAACGACAACTGATCGTCTTGAAATCTAGCTGGGTAGATAGCCAATGAGCTGAATGTTTGTAGCACACTCATTTTGGAAGTTCTCATTCTGAAACTTTGCACAAGTACTGCTGCCGTCTTATGTTTTTCACTGAAATTGTCCCCATCATCCTATCTGAATGTTTGTTTTATCTTGTTCATTTTAAAAATGATGATACAACAATAAAAATAAAAAACGTATGTTTTTTCCATTGTATTATCTAAACCAGATCTATTGTGTTATATTCTCCTACATTCAATTCACATTTCCAAAAACTTCAGAGTGTTGTCTTTCAAATGGTACCAAGAGTATGCATATCCTTGGTTCTGTGCCTGAGCTACAGTCAGTTAGATTTGGGTATGTCTTCAGGCGGAAATTGAAAAAAGTAGGGAGGTAGCTCTACGAGGTTTTAAGGGGGGAAGAAGGGAGAAAGTGAAGGGAGGAAAAAGGGGGAAATGATGAGAAAAATATTTTTTTCATGGAAACAAAATATTGAGGGTTTTTCTTCATAATATAAAAGTGTTTATTATTCATAAGTTTTTATGATAAACAGAAAAACAATGAACATTTTTTCATTTTTTCCTGTGTTTGAGAAAGAGTGGACCTGAAGGTCCACAGGTTGAATCGCTCCTCTGCCAGAAATACAATTTCTAAACAACCACTATTGTCTCCATATATAAAGAAATTAACATTGCTGGATTTAATATCACCTAAGTTAAGTTAATGGAACGACTATTGTAGCATAATCCTAACATAAAAGTGTTGTTCTAATGAGGTTGGTGTATTACTGTACAATACTCCCATTACCTTATTTATTCAATTAGTATCTTAAATCATCAATTATCTGTTGCGGTTTCTTGTGGACTGCATATTACCTGATATAATTATAAATATCCCACTGGGCACAGACATCAATTCAACGCCTGTTTTCAATGTAATTACATTGAACTGACGTGGAAACAACGTTGATTCAACCAGTGTGTGCCCAGTGGGAAGGGAGTGGTTTGTGTGGTTTGTGACAACCGCAGGTTAACGCTCGATCTGATTGAATAGAGACCCTCATTTTAGAAATAAGATTTTTATTTGTATTTTTTTTATTATTTTTTTTTTACATTTTACCCCTTTTTCTCCCCAATTTCATGGAATCCAATTGTTTAGTAGCTACTATCTTGTCTCATCGCTACAACTCCCGTACGGGCTCGGGAGAGATGAAGGTTGAAAGTCCTGCGTCTTCCGATACACAACCCAATCAAGCCGCACTGCTTCTTAACACAGCTCCATCCAACCCGGAAGCCAGCCGCACCAATGTTTCGGAGGAAACACCGTGCACCTGGCAACCTTGGTTAGCACGCACTGCGCCCGGCCCGCCACAGGAGTCGCTGGTGCGCGACGAGGCCAGGATTTCCCTACCGGCCAAACCCTCCCTAACCCGGACAACGCTAGGCCAATTGTGCGTCGCCCCACGAACGTCCCGGTCGCAGCCGGTTACGTCAGAGCCTGGGCGCCAACCCAAAGTCTCTGGTGGCACAGCTGGCGCTGCAGTACAGCGCCCTTAACCACTGCGCCACCCGGGAGGCCGAAATAAGATTTTTAAAAGGCTGGAGTACAGCAGAGTCTATATGGAAAATAGTGATGCGTTTTTTGAATGGGTGGACTTGGCTGGCAGCCGATTGGGCTGTGGGTAAAGCAGGCCAAGTACTGGTGGCAGCAGACATGGCACTGCAGGAAGCAGTTTAGACTGTAGTGGGAGCCGCCTGGGTGGGGCTGGCAGCAGACAAGTCAGCAGTGGTGGTGGTAAATTCATCCAGAAGACTAAATCAGTCTCCTCCGAGTCAGTGTCCAAGTCTTGCATGGCCTTCCCAGTCTGCCTGAGCAGGTAATCCACACACCAATCAGCTCTCCTGAAAATGAAAAAGACAACAGAATGCAAAACAAGACAAAAACTGATTCATATGATTACTCACAATATTTTCATGAAATGAAAACACTGACACACAGTTTTGTTTCTGCCATGTTTTAATGGATGTAATGATATTAGTTAAGAAATGACAAAATGGTAATTACTGAGGTTCCTCTTCGAGGCTATAGCAGAGGAGAGCATTTAGAGGCTCAAGCAGAGCTGGCGGAGCCCTGAGAGACAGCAGAGGCAGTGGTGGTCTTCATATAGGCTGTAGCAGAGGGGTCCGGAAGAAAGGGGAGGTGGTCTTCACAGAGGTCCTTAGCAGGGCTGGAGAGGGGCTGGGAGAAAGGGGAGGTGGTCTTCACAGAGGTCCTTAGCAGGGCTGGAGAGGGGCAGGGAGAAAGGGGAGGTGGTCTTCATAGAGGTCCTTACCAGGGCTGGAGAGGGGCCTGGAGATAGGGGAGGTGTTCTTCACAGAGGTCCTTAGCAGGGCTGGAGAGGGGCCGGGAGAAAGGGAAGGTGGTCTTCACAGAGGTCCTTAGCAGGGCTGGAGAGGGGCCGGGAGAAAGGGGAGGTGGTCTTCACAGAGGTCCTTAGCAGACCTGGAGAGGGGCTGGGAGAAAGGGGAGGTGGTTTTCACAGAGGTCCTTAGCAGGGCTGGAGAGGGGCCGGGCGAAAGGGGAGGTGGTCTTCACAGAGGTCCTTAGCAGGACTGGAGAGGGGCCGGGAGAAAGGGGAGGTGGTCTTCACAGAGGTCCTTAACAATCTCGCAAGCTAGGAGATGTGGTGGATTTGGCTAGTTCCATTTTTGAGAATGTTGAGGTAGAAGACAATGCCCCGAGTATGCCTTCTGCAATGCCGACAGTTTTTACCCCCGTAAAAACTAAGGCAGGGGAAAACGAAATTGTGCCCCAGTTACATGACATTCTTTTGTCTGTCACCCCCGAGAAGGTGATTGAATGTCAAAAAGAAGACACCAGTCTTCGCAAGTGTTTTGCTTCTGTAATTTCCATTGAGGAAGCTAAAACTAGAGAGACCGCCTACTTTATGGAAGCAGGAATTTTGATGCGGAAATGGGCATCTCATGACACCATTAATGACTGGAGTGAAGTGTGTCAAGTGGTTGTTCCTACACCGTTCCGACAGCAGGTGCTGTCACTCGCCCATGACCAGGCGTGGTCTGGACACTTGGGGATCACAAAGACTTATAACCGGGTCCTTCGTCATTTCTTCTGGCCAGGTTTGAAGTCTGATGTGGTCCAATTTTGTAAAACATGTCACATATGTCTTCTCACTGGGAAAGTGAATCAAACAGTTCCACAAGCGCCACTCTGTCCGATTCCTGTGGTGGGGAACCGTTTGAAAGAGTGATAATTGATTGTGTAGGTCCATTGCCGAAAACCAGGTCAGGTAACCAGTTCCTACTAACAATAATGTGCAGTGCTACTCGATACCCAGAGGCTATTCCTCTCCGTACTATAACGGCTAAGACTGTGGTGAAGGCACTGGTGAAGTTCTTCTCTACGTTTGGACTCCCTAAAGTAATCCAAACTGATCAGGGATCCAACTTCATGTCTAAACTGTTTTCAAATGTGTTAAAGACATTGTGTATTTCCCATCAGGTCTCCAGTCCGTATCATCCAGAGAGTCAAGGGGCTCTAGAACGCTGGCATCAGACACTGAAGGCAATGCTACGCAAGTATTGTATGGAAACCAGTACTGATTGGGATGAGGGGGTGCCCTTTGTCCTATTTGCTATAAGGGAAACGATACAAGAGTCCTTAGGGTTCAGCCCTGCTGACCTTGTGTTTGGACACACCCCACGGGGTCCGCTGAAAGTTTTGAAGGAGCATATCTTATCTCCTACACCCAGTAGCGCCCCTAAAAATGTGTTGGATTATGTCAGTAAGATGCGGGAGAGACTGCACACCGCATGTGCGTTAGCCCAAAAGTCTCTCTCCTCGTCTCAAAAACGCATGAAGTTGCATTATGACAAAAAGGCTGTTGGCCGTTCATTTGCACCAGGGGATCAAGTTTTAGTTTTGTTGCCAATCCCTGGCTCATCTCTGTCAGCACGTTTTTCTGGACCATAATCCATTGGTGTTCTTGAAACAAATGTACAACCAGAACCGCCGCCTTATGCGGTGGGCTCTGATTGTACAAGGATATAATGTACAGATAGCTTATGTGAAGGGCTCGGCGAATGTGGTTGCTGACGCTCTATCACGGGTTTACTAACTGGGGATGCGTTGGCTTTTGTTATTGCAAAAACTAGGTTTGCAATTTTTGTGGTGGGCGTGTTACGTTCCCCAGTTTATGTGTTGTAGTTTGTGTTTGTGCATGTGTTTATTTCAGGAAATGTCTTCCTGAAATCCCTCAAGCAGCTGATTGGTCGACTCCATGGCTAATTGGAGAGCTGACCCCGCCCCCTCGTAAAGACTCAGCTGTCTCCAATTACCCATTCAATCTGAAGCTATATAAAAGCCAGTGTTCTGTTCAGGAGAGAGAGATTTTCTGGGAGGTCATTGCAGAGAGATTTTGATAGAGGTTGATTTTGCTGGGAGTTCATTGCTGGGAAGTTGGTATGTTTTGTGAGTTTGTTGCTCAGATAGAGCTTATTTGATGTCCTTTGTTTCTTAGTTTGTTTGTGAAATTGTTTAATATTCTGTTTCATTTGTTCCCAGGGGGGAAGGGGAAGGCACCTAGGGAGTGCTTAGGCAAGAGGCCCGCGGGCATACATATATCCGTAGCATATTCGCTGTCTAGGCACACTAGGTAAGACCTGGGTGGACCACCCCCTGTATTTTGGTTAGGGCACCAGGTGGTGCTAAATTAAGTAAGTAGTGGGTAGGCAGGTAAGATAGGAGAGGGGGGGGTTTGAGATTTATTTTCTTTGCTTTGGTTCCGTCCAGCCCCTTTTCCCCATATTACCGTGTAAAGGAATAAAGTCCTTGTAAACGGTACCACATTCTGCTTGTTGTCATTCTTACTCGCACCTACAGTCCATACCTTTTTCACTTCACAGAGAGTTTAGTTGTAGCAGGGTGTTGCGTTCCCTCTTCATAGAGGCGTGCGTAACACAGAGGTCCTTAGCAGGGCTGGAGAGGGGCCTGGAGATAGGGGAGGTGGTCTTCACAGAGGTCCTTAGCAGGGCTGGAGAGGGGCCGGGAGAAAGGGGAGGTGGTCTTCACTGAGGTCCTTAGCAGGGCTGGAGAGGGGCTGGGAGAAAGGGGAGGTGGTCTTCACAGAGGTCCTTAGCAGGGCTGGAGAGGGGCCGGGAGAAAGGGGAAATGGTATAAGATTATTATGTAACGTAATATGAAAAGTATTTGAGGGTAAACAGTATTAAAAAACAAATATATGTAATCATACAAGCTCTTGACAGGTTAAGCTAGAATATTTACCTGAACAGGCTTCATAGGCACATCATGCTGAAATTATAAAGGAAATTAAGAACAAATGTATGTGAATAGCGACAATACAGTCATGTGATATTTAAAGCATGACACACAATTGTTTTTCTCCATGTTTTGATTGATGTAAGTTCCAGCTATTAGTTCTAAAATGACAACAGTGCATGATGTAGTAGGTAAAAGAACAGGGCTCCGGGCAGCCGAGCGGAAATGGAGGAAAACTCGCCTCCCTGCAGACCTGGCATCCTTTCACTCCCTCCTCTCTACATTTTCCTCCTCTGTCTCTGCTGCTAAAGCCACTTTCTACCACTCTAAATTCCAAGCATCTGCCTCTAACCCTAGGAAGCTCTTTGCCACCTTCTCCTCCCTCTTGAATCCTCCTCCCCTCCCCCCTCCTCCCTCTCTGCAGATGACTTCGTCAACCATTTTGAAAAGAAGGTCGACGACATCCGATCCTCGTTTGCTAAGTCAAACGACACCGCTGGTTCTGCTCACACTGCCCTACCCTGTGCTCTGACCTCTTTCTCCCTCTCTCTCCAGATGACATCTCAC
>NW_027036900.1:0-10000 GCF_034236695.1 Oncorhynchus nerka | reverse complement strand
GTTAGAACTGGTTAGATACTGGTTAGAACTGGTTAGATACTGGTTAGAACTGGTTAGAACTGGTTAGAACTGGTTAGATACTGGTTAGAACTGGTTAGATACTGGTTAGAACTGGTTAGAACTGGTAGAACTGGTTAGATACTGGCTAGAACTGGTTAGATACTGGTTAGAACTGGTTAGATACTGGTTAGATACTGGTTAGATACTGGTTAGAACTGGTTAGAACTGGTTAGATACTGGCTAGATACTGGTTAGAACTGGTTAGAACTGGTTAGATACTGGCTAGAACTGGTTAGAACTGGTTAGATACTGGTTAGATACTGGTTAGATACTGGTTAGATACTGGTTAGAACTGGTTAGATACTGGTTAGATACTGGTTAGATACTGGTTAGATACTGGTTAGATACTGGTTAGATACTGGTTAGATACTGGTTAGAACTGGTTAGATACTGGTTAGAACTGGTTAGATACTGGTTAGAACTGGTTAGAACTGGTTAGATACTGGTTAGAACTGGTTAGATACTGGTTAGAACTGGTTAGATACTGGTTAGAACTGGTTAGAACTGGTTAGATACTGGTTAGAACTGGTTAGATACTGGCTAGAACTGGTTAGATACTGGTTAGAACTGGTTAGATACTGGTTAGATACTGGTTAGATACTGGTTAGAACTGGTTAGAACTGGTTAGATACTGGCTAGATACTGGTTAGAACTGGTTAGAACTGGTTAGATACTGGCTAGAACTGGTTAGAACTGGTTAGATACTGGTTAGATACTGGTTAGATACTGGTTAGATACTGGTTAGAACTGGTTAGATACTGGTTAGATACTGGTTAGATACTGGCTAGAACTGGTTAGATACTGGTTAGATACTGGTTAGATACTGGTTAGATACTGCATCAGTGAGAAAATTCAACAAAAAATTGGCACAGCAATGTGTGTTTTTTGTCTAATTGCCATTTTCTCTATAGATTTAACAGACCATTCATATCGGCTCTGACTTGATGTTAGGTTTTACATTTCAATTGTCTGCTGTATAATTAAAATGTAGTTTATTTACATTTTTAAAGCACGTTTCAAAACTCCTGGATTTAACCTTTTTTTTAAACCAGTTAAAGAACAGATTCTGAATTTACACTGACGGCCTACACCCGGCCAAACCCGGACGACGCTGGGGCAATTGTGCGCCGCCCTATGGGACTCCCAATCACGGCCGGTTGTGATACAGCCTGGATTCGAACCGGGGTGTTTTTTTAGTGCCGCCCTGAAACACGGAGATGCGGTGCTTTAGACCGCTGTGCCTCTCGTTACAGCCTTATTTCACCATGTTAGGCTTCGATGATGAGAGCGAAACACGTTTTAAAGAGGATTGGGATTTCATCACAGTATGGGAGAACATAAAGCTGTCTGTCTTAACTGTCCTCACAGTTAATGATACAACATTCACATGCTATTAACACATTTTATTTTATATACTGATTTTATTTTATATACTGATTTAATTTTATATACTGATTTAATTTTATATACTGATTTTATTTCATATACTGATTTTATTTTATATACTGATTTTTCTTTAATATACTGATTTTATTTTATATGCTGATTTATTTATTTATTTTTTACATTAAGTTATGTTGGTGTTATTATGAGCATCGATTCTGCGTATTACAATGTTAATGTCATGTATAAAGATATTATGTTGAGGCCTAGAAGACCACACAGAAATGATTTACTTTAACAAATTACAGAATTACAATAAAATATTCTGCTCTACTTAAACATTTGTATATATTTTTTTGCTATGATTGTTTTATGAGCTAATCAGAGCATTTATTTTTATTTTTATGAAAGCGTTATACTTTTCCTAATCACCTTTCCATTGAACCGTGAGTGTTGTCTGAACACTGTGGGCTGAGTGTTGTCTGAACACTGTGGGCTGAGTGTTGTCTGAACACTGTGGGCTGAGTGTTGTCTGAACACTGTGGGCTGAGTGTTGTCTGAACACTGTGGGCTGAGTGTTGTCTGAACACTGTGGGCTGAGGTTCAAACACTGTGGGCTGAGCGTTACCTGAACACTGGGCGGAGTGTTGTCTGAACACTGTGGGCTGAGTGTTGTCTGAACACTGTGGGCTGAGTGTTGTCTGAACACTGTGGGCTGAGTGTTGTCTGAACACTGTGGGCTGAGTATGTCTGAACACTGTGGGCTGAGTGTTGTCTGAACACTGTGGATCCTAGTCTGAGTGTTGTCTGAACACTGTGGATCCTAGTCTGAGTGTCTGAACACTGTGGATCCTAGTCTGAGTGTTGTCTGAACACTGTGGTCCTAGTCTGAGTGTTGTCTGAACACTGTGGATCCTAGTCTGAGTGTTGTCTGAACACTGTGGATCCTAGTCTGAGTGTTGTCTGAACACTGTGGATCCTAGTCTGAGTGTTGTCTGGACACTGTGGATCCTAGTCTGAGTGTTGTCTGAACACTGTGGGTCCTAGTCTGAGTGTTATCTGAACACTGTGGGCTGAGTGTTGTCTGAACACTGTGGGCTGAGTGTTGTCTGAACACTGTGGATCCTAGTCTGAGTGTTGTCTGAACACTGTGGATCCTAGTCTGAGTGTTGTCTGAACACTGTGGATCCTAGTCTGAGTGTTGTCTGAACACTGTGGATCCTAGTCTGAGTGTTGTCTGAACACTGTGGATCCTAGTCTTAGTGTTGTCTGAACACTGTGGTCCTAGTCTGAGTGTTGTCTGAACACTGTGGTCCTAGTCTGAGTGTTGTCTGAACACTGTGGGGCTGAGTGTTGTCTGAACACTGTGGTCTGAGTGTTGTCTGAACACTGTGGGCTGAGTGTTGTCCTGAACACTGTGGGCTGAGTGTTGTCTGAACACTGTGGGCTGAGTGTTGTCTGAACACTGGGGGCTGAGTGTTGTCTGAACACTGTGGGCTGAGTGTTGTCTGGAACACTGTGGGCTGAGTGTTGTCTGAACACTGTGGATCCTAGTCTGAGTGCTGTCTGAACACTGTGGATCCTAGTCTGAGTGTTGTCTGAACACTGTGGATCCTAGTCTGAGTGTTGTCTGAACACTGTGGATCCTAGTCTTAGTGTTGTCTGAACACTGTGGTCCTAGTCTGAGTGTTGTCTGAACACTGTGGTCCTAGTCTGAGTGTTGTCTGAACACTGTGGTCCACCAGGGGCTGGAGTCTGAGTGGGCTGAGTGTTGTCTGAACACTGTGGGGCTGGAGTGCTTTGCCTGAACACTGTGGGCTGAACACTGTGGGCTGAGTGTTGTCTGAACACTGTGGCTGAGTGTTGTCTGAACACTGTGGGCTGAGTGTTGTCTGAACACTGTGGGCTGAGTGTTGTCTGAACACTGTGGATCCTAGTCTGAGTGTTGTCTGAACACTGTGGATCCTAGTCTGAGTGTTGTCTGAACACTGTGGGATCCTAGTCTGAGTGTTGTCTGGAACACTGTGGATCCTAGTCTGAGGTCTGAACACTGTGGATCCTAGTCTTAGTGTTGTCTGAACACTGTGGTCCTAGTCTGAGTGTTGTCTGAACACTGTGGTCCTAGTCTGGAGTGTTGTCTGAACACTGTGGGCTGAGTGTTGTCTGAACACTGTGGGCTGAGTGTTGTCTGAACACTGTGGGCTGAGTGTTGTTCGAACACTGTGGATCCTAGTCTGGAGTGTTGTCTGAACACTGTGGATCCTAGTCTGAGTGTTGTCTGAACACTGTGGATCCTAGTCTGAGTGTTGTCTGAACACTGTGGATCCTAGTCTTAGTGTTGTCTGAACACTGTGGTCCTAGTCTGAGTGTTGTCTGAACACTGTGGTCCTAGTCTGAGTGTTGTCTGAACACTGTGGGCTGAGTGTTGTCTGAACACTGTGGGCTGAGTGTTGTCTGAACACTGTGGGCTGAGTGTTGTCTGAACACTGTGGGCTGAGTGTTGTCTGAACACTGTGGGCTGAGTGTTGTCTGAACACTGTGGGCTGAGTGTTGTCTGAACACTGTGGGCTGAGTGTTGTCTGAACACTGTGGGCTGAGTGTTGTCTGAACACTGTGGTCCTAGTCTGAGTGTTGTCTGAACACTGTGGATCCTAGTCTGAGTGTTGTCTGAACACTGTGGTCCTAGTCTGAGTGTTGTCTGAACACTGTGGATCCTAGTCTGAGTGTTGTCTGAACACTGTGGTCCTAGTCTGAGTGTTGTCTGAACACTGTGGTCCTAGTCTGAGTGTTGTCTGAACACTGTGGATCCTAGTCTGAGTGTTGTCTGAACACTGTGGATCCTAGTCTGAGTGTTGTCTGAACACTGTGGATCCTAGTCTGAGTGTTGTCTGGACACTGTGGTCCTAGTCTGAGTGTTGTCTGAACACTGTGGATCCTAGTCTGAGTGTTGTCTGAACACTGTGGATCCTAGTCTGAGTGTTGTCTAAACACTGTGGATCCTAGTCTGAGTGTTGTCTGGACACTGTGGTCCTAGTCTGAGTGTTGTCTGGACACTGTGGTCCTAGTCTGAGTGTTGTCTGAACACTGTGGTCCTAGTCTGAGTGTTGTCTGGACACTGTGGTCCTAGTCTGAGTGTTGTCTGAACACTGTGGTCCTAGTCTGAGTGTTGTCTGAACACTGTGGATCCTAGTCTGAGTGTTGTCTGAACACTGTGGTCCTAGTCTGAGTGTTATCTGAACACTGTGATCCTAGTCTGAGTGTTGTCTGAACACTGTGGTCCTAGTCTGAGTGTTGTCTGAACACTGTGGTCCTAGTCTGAGTGTTGTCTGAACACTGTGGATCCTAGTCTGAGTGTTGTCTGAACACTGTGGATCCTAGTCTGAGTGTTGTCTGAACACTGTGGATCCTAGTCTGAGTGTTGTCTGAACACTGTGGATCCTAGTCTGAGTGTTGTCTGAACACTGTGGATCCTAGTCTGAGTGTTGTCTGGACACTGTGGTCCTAGTCTGAGTGTTGTCTGGACACTGTGGTCCTAGTCTGAGTGTTGTCTGAACACTGTGGATCCTAGTCTGAGTGTTGTCTGAACACTGTGGATCCTAGTCTGAGTGTTGTCTGAACACTGTGGTCCTAGTCTGAGTGTTGTCTGAACACTGTGGGCTGAGTGTTGTCTGAACACTGTGGGCTGAGTGTTGTCTGAACACTGTGGGCTGAGTGTTGTCTGAACACTGTGGGCTGAGTGTTGTCTGAACACTGTGGGCTGAGTGTTGTCTGAACACTGTGGGCTGAGTGTTGTCTGAACACTGTGGGCTGAGTGTTGTCTGAACACTGTGGGCTGAGTGTTGTCTGAACACTGTGGGCTGAGTGTTGTCTGAACACTGTGGGCTGAGTGTTGTCTGAACACTGTGGGCTGAGTGTTGTCTGAACACTGTGGTCCTAGTCTGAGTGTTGTCTGAACACTGTGGATCCTAGTCTGAGTGTTGTCTGAACACTGTGGTCCTAGTCTGAGTGTTGTCTGAACACTGTGGATCCTAGTCTGAGTGTTGTCTGAACACTGTGGATCCTAGTCTGAGTGTTGTCTGAACACTGTGGTCCTAGTCTGAGTGTTGTCTGAACACTGTGGATCCTAGTCTGAGTGTTGTCTGAACACTGTGGATCCTAGTCTGAGTGTTGTCTGAACACTGTGGATCCTAGTCTGAGTGTTGTCTGGACACTGTGGTCCTAGTCTGAGTGTTGTCTGAACACTGTGGATCCTAGTCTGAGTGTTGTCTGAACACTGTGGATCCTAGTCTGAGTGTTGTCTGAACACTGTGGATCCTAGTCTGAGTGTTGTCTGGACACTGTGGTCCTAGTCTGAGTGTTGTCTGGACACTGTGGTCCTAGTCTGAGTGTTGTCTGAACACTGTGGTCCTAGTCTGAGTGTTGTCTGGACACTGTGGTCCTAGTCTGAGTGTTGTCTGAACACTGTGGTCCTAGTCTGAGTGTTGTCTGAACACTGTGGATCCTAGTCTGAGTGTTGTCTGAACACTGTGGTCCTAGTCTGAGTGTTGTCTGAACACTGTGATCCTAGTCTGAGTGTTGTCTGAACACTGTGGTCCTAGTCTGAGTGTTGTCTGAACACTGTGGTCCTAGTCTGAGTGTTGTCTGAACACTGTGGGCTGAGTGTTGTCTGAACACTGTGGATCCTAGTCTGAGTGTTGTCTGAACACTGTGGATCCTAGTCTGAGTGTTGTCTGAACACTGTGGATCCTAGTCTGAGTGTTGTCTGAACACTGTGGATCCTAGTCTGAGTGTTGTCTGAACACTGTGGATCCTAGTCTGAGTGTTGTCTGGACACTGTGGTCCTAGTCTGAGTGTTGTCTGGACACTGTGGTCCTAGTCTGAGTGTTGTCTGAACACTGTGGATCCTAGTCTGAGTGTTGTCTGAACACTGTGGATCCTAGTCTGAGTGTTGTCTGAACACTGTGGATCCTAGTCTGAGTGTTGTCTGAACACTGTGGATCCTAGTCTGAGTGTTGTCTGAACACTGTGGGCTGAGTGTTGTCTGAACACTGTGGATCCTAGTCTGAGTGTTGTCTGAACACTGTGGATCCTAGTCTGAGTGTTGTCTGAACACTGTGGTCCTAGTCTGAGTGTTGTCTGAACACTGTGGATCCTAGTCTGAGTGTTGTCTGAACACTGTGGATCCTAGTCTGAGTGTTGTCTGAACACTGTGGTCCTAGTCTGAGTGTTGTCTGAACACTGTGGATCCTAGTCTGAGTGTTGTCTGAACACTGTGGATCCTAGTCTGAGTGTTGTCTGAACACTGTGGATCCTAGTCTGAGTGTTGTCTGAACACTGTGGATCCTAGTCTGAGTGTTGTCTGAACACTGTGGATCCTAGTCTGAGTGTTGTCTGAACACTGTGGATCCTAGTCTGAGTGTTGTCTGAACACTGTGGATCCTAGTCTGAGTGTTGTCTGAACACTGTGGATCCTAGTCTTAGTGTTGTCTGAACACTGTGGTCCTAGTCTGAGTGTTGTCTGAACACTGTGGTCCTAGTCTGAGTGTTGTCTGAACACTGTGGGCTGAGTGTTGTCTGAACACTGTGGATCCTAGTCTGAGTGTTGTCTGAACACTGTGGATCCTAGTCTGAGTGTTGTCTGAACACTGTGGATCCTAGTCTGAGTGTTGTCTGAACACTGTGGATCCTAGTCTGAGTGTTGTCTGAACACTGTGGATCCTAGTCTGAGTGTTGTCTGGACACTGTGGTCCTAGTCTGAGTGTTGTCTGGACACTGTGGTCCTAGTCTGAGTGTTGTCTGAACACTGTGGATCCTAGTCTGAGTGTTGTCTGAACACTGTGGATCCTAGTCTGAGTGTTGTCTGAACACTGTGGTCCTAGTCTGAGTGTTGTCTGAACACTGTGGGCTGAGTGTTGTCTGAACACTGTGGGCTGAGTGTTGTCTGAACACTGTGGGCTGAGTGTTGTCTGAACACTGTGGGCTGAGTGTTGTCTGAACACTGTGGGCTGAGTGTTGTCTGAACACTGTGGGCTGAGTGTTGTCTGAACACTGTGGGCTGGTGTTGTCTGAACACTGTGGGCTGAGTGTTGTCTGAGCACTGTGGTCTAGTCACAGCGTGTTGTCTGAGACACTGTGGATCCTAGTCTGAGTGTTGTCTGAACACTGTGGTCCTAGTCACAGTGTTGTCACAACACTGTGGATCCTAGTCTGAGTGTTGTCTGAACACTGTGGTCCTAGTCTGAGTGTTTGTCACAGACACTGTGGTCTAGTCTGAGTGTTGTCACGAACACTGTGGATCCTAGTCACAGTGTTGTCTGAACACTGTGGATCCTAGTCTGAGTGTTGTCACAGACACTGTGGATCCTAGTCTGAGTGTTGTCTTGGACTTGCTGTGGTCCTAGTCTGAGTGTTTGTCACAGACACTGTGGATCCTAGTCTGGTGTTGTCTGAACACTGTGGATCCCTGGTCTGAGTGTTGTTGTACTGGGATCCTAATCTGAGTGTTTGTCTGGACAGACTGTGGTCTAGTCTGAGTGTTGTCTGGACACTGTGGTCCTAGTCTGAGTGTTTGTCTGAACACTGTGGTCTAATCTGAGTGTTGTCTGGACACTGTGGTCCTAGTCTGGTGTTGTCTGAACACTGTGGTCTAGTCTGAGTGTTGTCTGAACACTGTGGATCCTAAGTCTGGTGTTGTCTGAACACTGTGGTCCACAGTCTGGTGTTTGTCTGAGACACTGTGATCCTAGTCTAGTGTTTTGTCTGAACCTTTTCTTGGTCTAGTCTGAGTGTTGTCTGACACACTGTGGTCCTAGTCTGAGTGTTGTCTGCAGACACTGTGGGCTGAGTGTTGTCTGAACACTGTGGATCTAGTCTGAGTGTTTGTCTAGACACTGTGGATCCTAGTCTGAGTGTTGTCTGAACACTGTGATCCTAGTCTGGTGTTGTCTGAACACTGTGGATCTCAGTCTGAGTATTTGTCTGAACACTGTGGATCCTAGTCTGAGTGTTGTCTGGACACTGTGGTCTAGTCTAGTGTTGTCTGGACACTGTGAGGTCCTAGTCTGAGTGTTGTCTGAACACTGTGGATCCTAGTCTGAGTGTTGTCTGAACACTGTGGATCCTAGTCTGAGTGTTGTCTGAACACTGTGGATCCTAGTCTGAGTGTTGTCTGAACACTGTGGATCCTAGTCTGAGTGTTGTCTGAACACTGTGGGCTGAGTGTTGTCTGAACACTGTGGATCCTAGTCTGAGTGTTGTCTGAACACTGTGGATCCTAGTCTGAGTGTTGTCTGAACACTGTGGTCCTAGTCTGAGTGTTGTCTGAACACTGTGGATCCTAGTCTGAGTGTTGTCTGAACACTGTGGATCCTAGTCTGAGTGTTGTCTGAACACTGTGGTCCTAGTCTGAGTGTTGTCTGAACACTGTGGATCCTAGTCTGAGTGTTGTCTGAACACTGTGGATCCTAGTCTGAGTGTTGTCTGAACACTGTGGATCCTAGTCTGAGTGTTGTCTGAACACTGTGGATCCTAGTCTGAGTGTTGTCTGAACACTGTGGATCCTAGTCTGAGTGTTGTCTGAACACTGTGGATCCTAGTCTGAGTGTTGTCTGAACACTGTGGATCCTAGTCTGAGTGTTGTCTGAACACTGTGGATCCTAGTCTGAGTGTTGTCTGAACACTGTGGTCCTAGTCTGAGTGTTGTCTGAACACTGTGGATCCTAGTCTGAGTGTTGTCTGAACACTGTGGAGCTGAGTGTTGTCTGAACACTGTGGTCCTAGTCTGAGTGTTGTCTGAACACTGTGGGCTGAGTGTTGTCTGAACACTGTGGGCTGAGTGTTGTCTGAACACTGTGGGCTGAGTGTTGTCTGAACACTGTGGGCTGAGTGTTGTCTGAACACTGTGGGCTGAGTGTTGTCTGAACACTGTGGATCCTAGTCTGAGTGTTGTCTGAACACTGTGGATCCTAGTCTGAGTGTTGTCTGAACACTGTGGATCCTAGTCTGAGTGTTGTCTGAACACTGTGGATCCTAGTCTGAGTGTTGTCTGAACACTGTGGATCCTAGTCTTAGTGTTGTCTGAACACTGTGGTCCTAGTCTGAGTGTTGTCTGAACACTGTGGTCCTAGTCTGAGTGTTGTCTGAACACTGTGGGCTGAGTGTTGTCTGAACACTGTGGGCTGAGTGTTGTCTGAACACTGTGGTCTAGTCTGAGTGTTGTCTGAACACTGTGGATCCTAGTCTGAGTGTTGTCTGAACACTGTGGATCCTAGTCTGAGTGTTGTCTGAACACTGTGGATCCTAGTCTTAGTGTTGTCCTGAACACTGTGGATCCTAGTCTGAGTGTTAACACTGTGGATCCTAGTCTGAGTGTTGTCTGAACACTGTGGTCCTAGTCTGAGTGTTGTCTGAACACTGTGGTCCTAGTCTGAGTGTTGTCTGAACACTGTGGTCTAGTCTGAGTGTTGTCTGGAACACTGTGGATCTGTCTGAGTGTTGTCACAGCAGACACTGTGGGCTGGTGTTGTCTGAGCACTTGTGGGCTGGTGTTGTCTGAACA
>NW_027036899.1:0-16339 GCF_034236695.1 Oncorhynchus nerka | reverse complement strand
AGCATTTCACTGTAAGGTCTACATCTGTTGTATTCAGCATTTCACTGTAAGGTCTACATCTGTTGTATTCAGCATTTCACTGTAAGGTCTACATCTGTTGTATTCAGCATTTCACTGTAAGGTCTACATCTGTTGTATTCCAGCATTTCACTGTAAGGTCTACATCTGTTGTATTCAGCATTTCACTGTAAGGTCTACATCTGTTGTATTCAGCATTTCACTGTAAGGTCTACATCTGTTGTATTCAGCATTTCACTGTAAGGTCTACATCTGTTGTATTCAGCATTTCACTGTAAGGTCTACATCTGTTGTATTCAGCATTTCACTTTCATGAGGTCTACTACACCTGTTGTATTCAGCATTCCACTGTGAGGTCTACTACATCTGTTGTATTCAGCATTTCACTGTGAGGTCTACTGCACACCTGTTGTATTCAGCATTTCACTGTAAGGTCTACTACCTGTTGTATTTGGCATTTCCACTGTAAGGTCTACTACACCTGTTGTATTCAGCATTCCACTGTGAGGTCTACTACACCTGTTGTATACAGCATTTCACTGTGAGGTCTACTACATCTGTTGTATTCAGCATTTCACTGTAAGGTCTACATCTGTTGTATTCAGCATTTCACTGTAAGGTCTACATCTGTTGTATTCAGCATTTCACTGTAAGGTCTACATCTGTTGTATTCAGCATTTCACTGTAAGGTCTACATCTGTTGTATTCAGCATTTCACTGTAAGGTCTACATCTGTTGTATTCAGCATTTCACTGTAAGGTCTACATCTGTTGTATTCAGCATTTCACTGTAAGGTCTACATCTGTTGTGGTCTTATCACCGTAAGGTCTACATCTGTTGTATTCAGCATTTCACTGTAAGGTCTACATCTGTTGTATTCAGCATTTCACTGTAAGGTCTACATCTGTTGTATTCAGCATTTCACTGTAAGGTCTACATCTGTTGTATTCAGCATTTCACTGTAAGGTCTACATCTGTTGTATTCAGCATTTCACTGTAAGGTCTACATCTGTTGTATTCAGCATTTCACTGTAAGGTCTACATCTGTTGTATTCAGCATTTCACTGTAAGGTCTACATCTGTTGTATTCAGCATTTCACTGTAAGGTCTACATCTGTTGTATTCAGCATTTCACTGTAAGGTCTACATCTGTTGTATTCAGCATTTCACTGTAAGGTCTACATCTGTTGTATTCAGCATTTCACTGTAAGGTCTACATCTGTTGTATTCAGCATTTCACTGTAAGGTCTACATCTGTTGTATTCAGCATTTCACTGTAAGGTCTACATCTGTTGTATTCAGCATTTCACTGTAAGGTCTACATCTGTTGTATTCAGCATTTCACTGTAAGGTCTACATCTGTTGTATTCAGCATTTCACTGTAAGGTCTACATCTGTTGTATTCAGCATTTCACTGTAAGGTCTACATCTGTTGTATTCAGCATTTCACTGTAAGGTCTACATCTGTTGTATTCGGCGCACGTGACAAATGAACTTCGATTTGATTTGATTTAAACACTCATTTTATTGGATATCTGTGCCTCGACCGCTCTCACTGATCTACACTGACCACTCTCACTGATCTACACTGACCACTCACTGATCTACACTGACCACTCTCACTGATCTACACTGACCACTCTCACTGATCTACACTGACCACTCTCACTGATCTACACTGACATCACTGTTTCTCGGATGAAATTTGTCCCATTTGGGATGTTGGTTGTATAGATGTAAGCCTGTTGTTACTGTGAGTGACCTGTCAATAGTATAGATGTAAGCCTGTTGTTACTGTGAGTGACCTGTCAATAGTATAGATGTAAGCCTGTTGTTACTGTGAGTGACCTGTCAATAGTATAGATGTAAGCCTGTTGTTACTGTGAGTGACCTGTCAATAGTATAGATGTAAGCCTGTTGTTACTGTGAGTGACCTGTCAATAGTATAGATGTAGAACTGTTGTTACTGTGAGTGACCTGTCAATAGTATAGATGTAGGCCTGGTGTTACTGTGAGTGACCTGTCAATAGTATAGATGTAGGCCTGGTGTTACTGTGAGTGACCTGTCAATAGTATAGATGTAAGCCTGGTGTTACTGTGAGTGACCTGTCAATAGTATAGATGTAAGCCTGTTGTTACTGTGAGTGACCTGTCAATAGTATAGATGTAGGCCTGTTGTTACTGTGAGTGACCTGTCAATAGTATAGATGTAAGCCTGTTGTTACTGTGAGTGACCTGTCAATAGTATAGATGTAGGCCTGTTGTTACTGTGAGTGACCTGTCAATAGTATAGATGTAGAACTGTTGTTACTGTGAGTGACCTGTCAATAGTATAGATGTAAGCCTGTTGTTACTGTGAGTGACCTGCCAATAGTATAGATGTAAGCCTGTTGTTACTGTGAGTGACCTGTCAATAGTATAGATGTAAGCCTGTTGTTACTGTGAGTGACCTGTCAATAGTATAGATGTAGAACTGTTGTTACTGTGAGTGACCTGTCAATAGTATAGATGTAGGCCTGGTGTTACTGTGAGTGACCTGTCAATAGTATAGATGTAGGCCTGGTGTTACTGTGAGTGACCTGTCAATAGTATAGATGTAAGCCTGTTGTTACTGTGAGTGACCTGTCAATAGTATAGATGTAAGCCTGTTGTTACTGTGAGTGACCTGTCAATAGTATAGATGTAAGCCTGTTGTTACTGTGAGTGACCTGTCAATAGTATAGATGTAGGCCTGTTGTTACTGTGAGTGACCTGTCAATAGTATAGATGTAGAACTGTTGTTACTGTGAGTGACCTGTCAATAGTATAGATGTAAGCCTGTTGTTACTGTGAGTGACCTGTCAATAGTATAGATGTAGGCCTGTTGTTACTGTGAGTGACCTGTCAATAGTATAGATGTAGAACTGTTGTTACTGTGAGTGACCTGTCAATAGTATAGATGTAGAACTGTTGTTACTGTGAGTGACCTGTCAATAGTATAGATGTAAGCCTGTTGTTACTGTGAGTGACCTGTCAATAGTATAGATGTAGAACTGTTGTTACTGTGAGTGACCTGTCAGTAGTATAGATGTAAGCCTGTTGTTACTGTGAGTGACCTGTCAATAGTATAGATGTAAGCCTGTTGTTACTGTGAGTGACCTGTCAATAGTATAGATGTAGAACTGTTGTTACTGTGAGTGACCTGTCAATAGTATAGATGTAAGCCTGTTGTTACTGTGAGTGCCCTGTCAATAGTATAGATGTAAGCCTGTTGTTACTGTGAGTGGCCTGTCAATAGTATAGATGTAGAACTGTTGTTACTGTGAGTGACCTGTCAATAGTATATATGTAGAACTGTTGTTACTGTGAGTGACCTGTCAATAGTATAGATGTAGAACTGTTGTTACTGTGAGTGACTTGTCAATAGTATAGATATAGAACTGTTGATACTGTGAGTGACCTGTCAGTAGTATAGATGTAAGCCTGTTGTTACTGTGAGTGACCTGTCAATAGTATAGATGTAGAACTGTTGTTACTGTGAGTGACCTGTCAGTAGTATAGATGTAAGCCTGTTGTTACTGTGAGTGACCTGTCAATAGTATAGATGTAGAACTGTTGTTACTGTGAGTGACCTGTCAGTAGTATAGATGTAAGCCTGTTGTTACTGTGAGTGACCTGTCAATAGTATAGATGTAGAACTGTTGTTACTGTGAGTGACCTGTCAGTAGTATAGATGTAAGCCTGTTGTTACTGTGAGTGACCTGTCAATAGTATAGATGTAGAACTGTTGTTACTGTGAGTGACCTGTCAGTAGTATAGATGTAAGCCTGTTGTTACTGTGAGTGACCTGTCAATAGTATAGATGTAGAACTGGTGTTACTGTGAGTGACCTGTCAATAGTATAGATGTAGGCCTGTTGTTACTGTGAGTGACCTGTCAATAGTATAGATGTAGAACTGTTGTTACTGTGAGTGACCTGTCAATAGTATAGATGTAGGCCTGTTGTTACTGTGAGTGACCTGTCAATAGTATAGATGTAGGCCTGTTGTTACTGTGAGTGACCTGTCAATAGTATAGATGTAGAACTGTTGTTACTGTGAGTGACCTGTCAATAGTATAGATGTAGAACTGTTGTTACTGTGAGTGACCTGTCAATAGTATAGATGTAGAACTGTTGTTACTGTGAGTGACCTGTCAATAGTATAGATGTAGAACTGTTGTTACTGTGAGTGACCTGTCAATAGTATAGATGTAGGCCTGGTGTTACTGTGAGTGACCTGTCAATAGTATAGATGTAGAACTGTTGTTACTGTGAGTGACCTGTCAATAGTATAGATGTAGGCCTGGTGTTACTGTGAGTGACCTGTCAATAGTATAGATGTAGAACTGTTGTTACTGTGAGTGACCTGTCAATAGTATAGATGTAGGCCTGGTGTTACTGTGAGTGACCTGTCAATAGTATAGATGTAGAACTGTTGCTACTGTGAGTGACCTGTCAATAGTATAGATGTAGAACTGTTGTTACTGTGAGTGACCTGTCAATAGTATAGATGTAAGCCTGTTGTTACTGTGAGTGACCTGTCAATAGTATAGATGTAGAACTGGTGTTACTGTGAGTGACCTGTCAATAGTATAGATGTAGAACTGTTGTTACTGTGAGTGACCTGTCAATAGTATAGATAGGCTTCTTCAGAAGCCAGCTGTTCATACACACGCCTTGCCTGAAGCAGGTACACACCATAGAGAATGATAGAGACAACAGACACCCTCCAGGGGGCAGTAAATCCCCAACCTTGTCTTTATACCTGTTCAGACAACACCCTCCAGGGGGCAGTATATCACCAACCTTGTCTTTATACCTGTTCAGACAACACCCTCCAGGGGGCAGTATATCACCAACCTTGTCTTTATACCTGTTCAGACAACACCCTCCAGGGGGCAGTAAATCATCAACCTTGTCTTTATACCTGTTCAGACAACACCCTCCAGGGGGCAGTAAATCACCAACCTTGTCTTTATACCTGTTCAGACAACACCCTCCAGGGGGCAGTAAATCACCAACCGTGTCTTTATACCTGTTCAGACAACACCTTCCAAGTGGAAGAATGCACACTTTTAGTTTGTATACTAACTACAGTGATTATGACAGTCCATCACAACCTAATAATAATAATAATAATAATAATTTATTAAAACTTCTATAGAGCTTTTCATTATATATATAATATATATCTCTCAACATACAGAAGGGGTGGGCAGCATTAAATCTCATCAACTGGTGTTTTCCATTTATTAGAAAATTGGAAAATGTTCTTTGCAGGAAAGGTGTCCTACACAAAGAAATAGATAGAGGACTCATCTTTAATGTGTGGATTATTTGATGGAATATAAGTTCCGTAAGGCTTAGGTTGTTACGAGTGTACTGATATAAGAGGGACATGTGACATCCAGATAACTTTGAGAAGAAAAAACACATTATATTGAAGTTGTGCCTGTTATTCACACACAAATCTGCCCTCTCATTGTCTAGAATGGTCCTACCTGATCTTGCCTCCTCCCACTGCCTTTAACACATCTATTTTCATTGTTAGATCGGCCACTTTAAATTCTGGTCAATATAATGGATAGTCTGTGCTACAACCCATAGGAATCCCCACCCACTTGACTACTTTAAAATGGCAGAAGAATGGTGGAAGCCTTCAATGGTGCTGCCCATACTAAAACAGCCTTTTGGCCACTAAAGGTCTCTGTCAATCTCTATGGTAATACCTCATAACAGACGCTCCTCATTGGTTGTTTTAAAGTTATTCAACGTCGGAGGTTTCCGTTTCCTGTACGGTTGCTAAGTAACACTTCCTGTGCGTTGAATGTGTAGAAAAGTAAATAACGGCTAAACATGGTGCACTAATTGGGATTATTGGTAAATCGGAAATCGTTTTTCGCGTGAAAATAGTCTTACCTTTGAGAACTGTAGATTTAGCGGCAAAATCATGACACTGACAACAATTAAAGACGGCGAATACACCGCCACTGTCTACAAAATGGTGAGAAGTTGGTCGCTTGCATAGCTAACGTTACATACCATGGATACTAACGCTAGCCATGATAGCAAGCTAGCTGATAATGAAACTGGTTATTTTAACTTGTGGTATTTTATCAAGTTATCATGTTGATTATTAGCGAATTCCAGCTAGCTAACGTCACAATACGAATTTCACAAATTGGGGCTATAGCAAGCTAGCTTACTTTGATTAAGCTAGCCTGACAGACCCTTCAATTTCAAGGCTCATGCTATAGCCTAACGCTAGCTAACGAACTAAGTGTGACAACATAGCTAGCTAGATAGCTAATGTATTATTTTATAACGAGCTGCTAACTCTGTTCTCCTATAGATCAAAGATGGGCGGTATGGAGAGGCTATCCACATCCTCAGCAATGAACTGCAGAAACAGATGAAGGTAGTGAGTGTGTGTGTGTGTGTGTGTGTGTGTGTGCTCCCAGATCTGTTGTCTCCTTCTATAGCCTGGTCCCAGGTCTATTGTCTCCTTCTATAGCCTGGTCCCAGGTCTGTTGTCTCCTTCTATAGCCTGGTCCCAGGTCTGTCGTCTCCTTCTATAGCCTGGTCCCAGGTCTGTCGTCTCCTTCTATAGCCTGCTCCCAGATCAGTTTGTGCTATTGCCAACTCCATTGCTGTCACCGGCAAGCCAATGTTTAGCTTGCTAATGAGTGACTTGTCATGATAGCTTGTCATGATAGCACAAACAGACTGTCCCTCAGACTATTTCATTGGACAATACATCTAGGGCTCGATTCAATCCGTATCGGCAAAGTTCATCGCTATAGCATTCTTGAAATTTTAAAGGTCATTTTCGATTACCTATAGACAATATATGCAGCGTTTACCGTGACTGCAGTCTCATGGAATGCGGGAACATTACCTTTAAATGTCAATCGCCATATAGTGCTGAACTTGGGCGATATGGATTGAATGGATCCCGTAATCTTCTCATTCTCCTCCTCCTCTACCTTCTCCTCCTCCTCCCAGTCACGGGCAGCCCTGTCTCTGCTAGGCTACTGCTACTACCACATGCAGGACTTCACCAACGCAGCAGAGTGCTATGAGCAGCTGACCCAGCTACACCCCGAGGTGGAGGAGTACAGGCTGTATTACGCCCAGTCTCTGTACGGGGCCTGTGCCTACCCCGAGGCCATGAAGGCTACCTTTCTATTGGACAACCCTACCAGCCACACCAAGGTACACTTCATACATGAAGTTATAATACCAAGGTAGGAAGTAGAATCAGTGCTTCATTTGAGCCGGATCCTGCCACAACAGGACACAGAACCTCTCAGTTTTGGACTGTTTTGTTCCGGAACCTATTTACCAGGATCCGGAACCTCTCCTGCCCCACCAGGTAGAGTTATAATGTTTACTACCAGGCAGAGTTATAATGTTTACTACCAGGTAGAGTTATAATGTTTACTAACAGGTAGAGTTATAATGGTTACTACCAGGTAGAGTTATAATGTTTACTACCAGGTAGAGTTATAATGTTTACTACCAGGTAGAGTTATAATGTTTACTACCAGGTAGAGTTATAATGTTTACTACCAGGTAGAGTTATAATGTTTACTACCAGGTAGAGTTATAATGTTTACTACCAGGTAGAGTTATAATGTTTACTACCAGGTAGAGTTATAATGTTTACTACCAGGTAGAGTTATAATGTTTACTACCAGGTAGAGTTATAATGGTTACTACCAGGTAGAGTTATAATGGTTACTACCAGGTAGAGTTATAATGTTTACTACCAGACCTACCAGGTAGAGTTATAATGTTTACTACCAGGTAGAGTTATAATGTTTACTACCAGGTAGAGTTATAATGTTTACTACCAGGTAGAGTTATAATGGTTACTACCAGGTAGAGTTATAATGTTTACTACCAGGTAGAGTTATAATGTTTACTACCAGGTAGAGTTATAATGTTTACTACCAGACCTACCAGGTAGAGTTATAATGTTTACTACCAGGTAGAGTTATAATGTTTACTACCAGGTAGAGTTATAATGTTTACTACCAGGTAGAGTTATAATGTTTACTACCAGGTAGAGTTATAATGTTTACTACCAGGTAGAGTTATAATGTTTACTACCAGGTAGAGTTATAATGTTTACTACCAGGTAGAGTTATAATGTTTACTACCAGGTAGAGTTATAATGTTTACTACCAGGTAGAGTTATAATGTTTACTACCAGCCAGGTAGAGTTATAATGTTTACTACCAGGTAGAGTTATAATGTTTACTACCAGGTAGAGTTATAATGTTTACTACCAGGTAGAGTTATAATGTTTACTAAGACCCACGGTAGAGTTATAATGTTTACTACCAGGTAGAGTTATAATGTTTACTACCAGGTAGAGTTATAATGTTTACTACCCAGGTAGAGTTATAATGTTTACTACCAGGTAGAGTTATAATGTTTACTACCAGGTAGAGTTATAATGTTTACTACCAGGTAGAGTTATAATGTTTACTACCAGACCTACCAGGTAGAGTTATAATGTTTACTACCAGGTAGAGTTATAATGTTTACTACCAGGTAGAGTTATAATGTTTACTACCAGGTAGAGTTATAATGTTTACTACCAGGTAGAGTTATAATGTTTACTACCAGGGTAGAGTTATAATGTTTACTACCAGGTAGAGTTATAATGTTTACTACCAGACCCCAGGTAGAGTTATAATGTTTACTACCAGGTAGAGTTATAATGTTTACTACCAGGTAGAGTTATAATGTTTACTACCAGGTAGAGTTATAATGTTTACTACCAGGTAGAGTTATAATGTTTACTACCAGGTAGAGTTATAATGTTTACTACCAGGTAGAGTTATAATGTTTACTACCAGGTAGAGTTATAATGTTTACTACCAGGTAGAGTTATAATGTTTACTACCAGGTAGAGTTATAATGTTTACTACCAGGTAGAGTTATAATGTTTACTACCAGGTAGAGTTATAATGTTTACTACCAGGTAGAGTTATAATGTTTACTACCAGGTAGAGTTATAATGTTTACTACCAGGTAGAGTTATAATGTTTACTACCAGGTAGAGTTATAATGTTTACTACCAGGTAGAGTTATAATGTTTACTACCAGGTAGAGTTATAATGTTTACTACCAGGTAGAGTTATAATGTTTACTACCAGGTAGAGTTATAATGTTTACTACCAGGTAGAGTTATAATGTTTACTACCAGGTAGAGTTATAATGTTTACTACCAGGTAGAGTTATAATGTTTACTACCAGGTAGAGTTATAATGTTTACTACCAGGTAGAGTTATAATGTTTACTACCAGGTAGAGTTATAATGTTTACTACCAGGTAGAGTTATAATGTTTACTACCAGGTAGAGTTATAATGTTTACTACCAGGTAGAGTTATAATGTTTACTACCAGGTAGAGTTATAATGGTTACTACCAGGTAGAGTTATAATGTTTACTACCAGGTAGAGTTATAATGTTTACTACCAGGTAGAGTTATAATGTTTACTACCAGGTAGAGTTATAATGTTTACTACCAGGTAGAGTTATAATGTTTACTACCAGGTAGAGTTATAATGTTTACTACCAGGTAGAGTTATAATGTTTACTACCAGGTAGAGTTATAATGTTTACTACCAGGTAGAGTTATAATGTTTACTACCAGGTAGAGTTATAATGTTTACTACCAGGTAGAGTTATAATGGTTACTACCAGGTAGAGTTATAATGTTTACTACCAGGTAGAGTTATAATGTTTACTACCAGGTAGAGTTATAATGTTTACTACCAGGTAGAGTTATAATGTTTACTACCAGGTAGAGTTATAATGTTTACTACCAGACCCACCAGGTAGAGTTATAATGTTTACTACCAGACCCACCAGGTAGAGTTATAATGTTTACTACCAGGTAGAGTTATAATGTTTACTACCAGGTAGAGTTATAATGTTTACTACCAGGTAGAGTTATAATGTTTACTACCAGACCTACCAGGTAGAGTTATAATGTTTACTACCAGGTAGAGTTATAATGTTTACTACCAGGTAGAGTTATAATGTTTACTACCAGGTAGAGTTATAATGTTTACTACCAGGTAGAGTTATAATGTTTACTACCAGGTAGAGTTATAATGTTTACTACCAGGTAGAGTTATAATGTTTACTACCAGGTAGAGTTATAATGTTTACTACCAGACCTACCAGGTAGAGTTATAATGTTTACTACCAGGTAGAGTTATAATGTTTACTACCAGGTAGAGTTATAATGTTTACTACCAGGTAGAGTTATAATGTTTACTACCAGGTAGAGTTATAATGTTTACTACCAGGTAGAGTTATAATGTTTACTACCAGGTAGAGTTATAATGTTTACTACCAGGTAGAGTTATAATGTTTACTACCAGGTAGAGTTATAATGTTTACTGACTACCAGGTAGAGTTATAATGTTTACTACCAGACCCACCAGGTAGAGTTATAATGTTTACTACCAGGTAGAGTTATAATGTTTACTACCAGGTAGAGTTATAATGTTTACTACCAGGTAGAGTTATAATGTTTACTACCAGGTAGAGTTATAATGTTTACTACCAGGTAGAGTTATAATGTTTACTACCAGGTAGAGTTATAATGTTTACTACCAGGTAGAGTTATAATGTTTACTACCAGGTAGAGTTATAATGTTTACTACCAGGTAGAGTTATAATGTTTACTACCAGAGGTAGAGTTATAATGTTTACTACCAGGTAGAGTTATAATGTTTACTACCAGGTAGAGTTATAATGTTTACTACCAGGTAGAGTTATAATGTTTACTACCAGGTAGAGTTATAATGTTTACTACCAGGTAGAGTCTACCAGGTAGAGTTATAATGTTTACTACCAGGTAGAGTTATAATGTTTACTACCAGGTAGAGTTATAATGTTTACTACCAGGTAGAGTTATAATGTTTACTACCAGGTAGAGTTATAATGTTTACTACCAGGTAGAGTTATAATGTTTACTACCAGGTAGAGTTATAATGTTTACTACCAGGTAGAGTTATAATGTTTACTACCAGGTAGAGTTATAATGTTTACTACCAGGTAGAGTTATAATGTTTACTACCAGGTAGAGTTATAATGTTTACTACCAGGTAGAGTTATAATGTTTACTACCCAGGTAGAGTTATAATGTTTACTACCAGGTAGAGTTATAATGTTTACTACCAGGTAGAGTTATAATGTTTACTACCAGGTAGAGTTATAATGTTTACTACCAGGTAGAGTTATAATGTTTACTACCAGGTAGAGTTATAATGTTTACTACCAGGTAGAGTTATAATGTTTACTACCAGGTAGAGTTATAATGTTTACTACCCACCAGGTAGAGTTATAATGTTTACTACCAGGTAGAGTTATAATGTTTACTACCAGGTAGAGTTATAATGTTTACTACCAGGTAGAGTTATAATGTTTACTACCAGGTAGAGTTATAATGTTTACTACCAGGTAGAGTTATAATGTTTACTACCAGGTAGAGTTATAATGTTTACTACCAGGTAGAGTTATAATGTTTACTACCAGGTAGAGTTATAATGTTTACTACCAGGTAGAGTTATAATGTTTACTACCAGGTAGAGTTATAATGTTTACTACCAGGTAGAGTTATAATGTTTACTACCAGGTAGAGTTATAATGTTTACTACCAGGTAGAGTTATAATGTTTACTACCAGGTAGAGTTATAATGTTTACTACCGACCGGTAGAGTTATAATGTTTACTACCAGACCTACCAGGTAGAGTTATAATGTTTACTACCAGGTAGAGTTATAATGTTTACTACCAGGTAGAGTTATAATGTTTACTACCAGGTAGAGTTATAATGTTTACTACCAGGTAGAGTTATAATGTTTACTACCAGGTAGAGTTATAATGTTTACTACCAGGTAGAGTTATAATGTTTCACCAGACCTACCAGGTAGAGTTATAATGTTTACTACCAGGTAGAGTTATAATGTTTACTACCAGGTAGAGTTATAATGTTTACTACCAGGTAGAGTTATAATGTTTACTACCAGGTAGAGTTATAATGTTTACTACCAGGTAGAGTTATAATGTTTACTACCAGGTAGAGTTATAATGTTTACTACCAGGTAGAGTTATAATGTTTACTACCAGGTAGAGTTATAATGTTTACTACCAGGTAGAGTTATAATGTTTACTACAGACCTACCAGGTAGAGTTATAATGTTTACTACCAGGTAGAGTTATAATGTTTACTACCAGGTAGAGTTATAATGTTTACTACCAGGTAGAGTTATAATGTTTACTACCAGGTAGAGTTATAATGTTTACTACCAGGTAGAGTTATAATGTTTACTACCAGGTAGAGTTATAATGTTTACTACCAGGTAGAGTTATAATGTTTACTACCAGGTAGAGTTATAATGTTTACTCAGCCAGGTAGAGTTATAATGTTTACTACCAGGTAGAGTTATAATGTTTACTACCAGGTAGAGTTATAATGTTTACTACCAGGTAGAGTTATAATGTTTACTACCAGGTAGAGTTATAATGTTTACTACCAGGTAGAGTTATAATGTTTACTACCAGGTAGAGTTATAATGTTTACTACCAGGTAGAGTTATAATGTTTACTACCAGGTAGAGTTATAATGTTTACTACCAGGTAGAGTTATAATGTTTACTACCAGGTAGAGTTATAATGTTTACTACCAGACCTAGTAGAGTTATAATGTTTACTACCAGGTAGAGTTATAATGTTTACTACCAGGTAGAGTTATAATGTTTACTACCAGACCCACCAGGTAGAGTTATAATGTTTACTACCAGGTAGAGTTATAATGTTTACTACCAGGTAGAGTTATAATGTTTACTACCAGGTAGAGTTATAATGTTTACTACCAGGTAGAGTTATAATGTTTACTACCAGACCTACCAGGTAGAGTTATAATGTTTACTACCAGGTAGAGTTATAATGTTTACTACCAGGTAGAGTTATAATGTTTACTACCAGGTAGAGTTATAATGTTTACTACCAGGTAGAGTTATAATGTTTACTACCAGGTAGAGTTATAATGTTTACTACCAGGTAGAGTTATAATGTTTACTACCAGGTAGAGTTATAATGTTTACTACCAGGTAGAGTTATAATGTTTACTACCAGGTAGAGTTATAATGTTTACTACCAGGTAGAGTTATAATGTTTACTACCAGGTAGAGTTATAATGTTTACTACCAGGTAGAGTTATAATGTTTACTACCAGGTAGAGTTATAATGTTTACTACCAGGTAGAGTTATAATGTTTACTACAGACCCAGGTAGAGTTATAATGTTTACTACCAGGTAGAGTTATAATGTTTACTACCAGGTAGAGTTATAATGTTTACTACCAGGTAGAGTTATAATGTTTACTACCAGACCTACCAGGTAGAGTTATAATGTTTACTACCAGGTAGAGTTATAATGTTTACTACCAGGTAGAGTTATAATGTTTACTACCAGGTAGAGTTATAATGTTTACTACCAGGTAGAGTTATAATGTTTACTACCAGACCTACCAGGTAGAGTTATAATGTTTACTACCAGGTAGAGTTATAATGTTTACTACCAGGTAGAGTTATAATGTTTACTACCAGGTAGAGTTATAATGTTTACTACCAGGTAGAGTTATAATGTTTACTACCAGGTAGAGTTATAATGTTTACTACCAGACCTACCAGGTAGAGTTATAATGTTTACTACCAGGTAGAGTTATAATGTTTACTACCAGGTAGAGTTATAATGTTTACTACCAGGTAGAGTTATAATGTTTACTACCAGGTAGAGTTATAATGTTTACTACCAGGTAGAGTTATAATGTTTACTACCAGGTAGAGTTATAATGTTTACTACCAGGTAGAGTTATAATGTTTACTACCAGGTAGAGTTATAATGTTTACTACCAGGTAGAGTTATAATGTTTACTACCAGGTAGAGTTATAATGTTTACTACCAGGTAGAGTTATAATGTTTACTACCAGGTAGAGTTATAATGTTTACTACCAGGTAGAGTTATAATGTTTACTACCAGGTAGAGTTATAATGTTTACTACCAGACCTACCAGGTAGAGTTATAATGTTTACTACCAGGTAGAGTTATAATGTTTACTACCCCACCAGGTAGAGTTATAATGTTTACTACCAGGTAGAGTTATAATGTTTACTACCAGGTAGAGTTATAATGTTTACTACCAGGTAGAGTTATAATGTTTACTACCAGGTAGAGTTATAATGTTTACTACCAGGTAGAGTTATAATGTTTACTACCAGGTAGAGTTATAATGTTTACTACCAGGTAGAGTTATAATGTTTACTACCAGGTAGAGTTATAATGTTTACTAGACCAGGTAGAGTTATAATGTTTACTACCAGGTAGAGTTATAATGTTTAGCTACCAGGTAGAGTTATAATGTTTACTACCAGGTAGAGTTATAATGTTTTACTACCAGGTAGAGTTATAATGTTTACTACCAGGTAGAGTTATAATGTTTACTACCAGGTAGAGTTATAATGTTTACCCTACCAGGTAGAGTTATAATGTTTACTCCGACCACTAGGTAGAGTTATAATGTTTACTACCAGGTAGAGTTATAATGTTTACTACCAGGTAGAGTTATAATGTTTACTACCAGGTAGAGTTATAATAAGCTTACTACTGACCAGGTAGAGTTATAATGTTTACTACCAGGTAGAGTTATAATGTTTACTACCAGGTAGAGTTATAATGTTTACTACCAGGTAGAGTTATAATGTTTACTACCAGGTAGAGTTATAATGTTTACTACCAGGTAGAGTTATAATGTTTACTACCAGGTAGAGTTATAATGTTACTACCAGACCTACCAGGCAGAGTTATAATGTTTACTACCAGGTAGAGTTATAATGTTTACCTACCAGGTAGAGTTATAATGTTTACTACCAGGTAGAGTTATAATGTTTACTACCAGGTAGAGTTATAATGTTTACTACCAGGTAGAGTTATAATGTTTACTACCAGACCTACCAGGTAGAGTTATAATGTTTACTACCAGGTAGAGTTATAATGTTTACTACCAGGTAGAGTTATAATGTTTACTACCAGACCCACCAGGTAGAGTTATAATGTTTACTACCAGGTAGAGTTATAATGTTTACTACCAGGTAGAGTTATAATGTTTACTACCAGGTAGAGTTATAATGTTTACTACCAGGTAGAGTTATAATGTTTACTACCAGGTAGAGTTATAATGTTTACTACCAGGTAGAGTTATAATGTTTAGCTACCAGGTAGAGTTATAATGTTTACTACCGAGGTAGAGTTATAATGTTTACTACCAGGTAGAGTTATAATGTTTACTACCAGGTAGAGTTATAATGTTTACTACCAGGTAGAGTTATAATGTTTACTACCAGGTAGAGTTATAATGTTTACTACCAGACCCACCAGGTAGAGTTATAATGTTTACTACCAGGTAGAGTTATAATGTTTACTACCAGGTAGAGTTATAATGTTTACTACCAGATACCAGGTAGAGTTATAATGTTTACTACCCAGGTAGAGTTATAATGTTTACTACCAGAGTAGAGTTATAATGTTTACTACCAGACCTGCCAGGTAGAGTTATAATGTTTACTGCCGATGAAGTTAGGTTGGTAAGAAGTTATAATGTTTACTACCAGACCTACCAGGTAGAGTTATAATGTTTACTACCAGGTAGAGTTATAATGTTTACTACCAGGTAGAGTTATAATGTTTACTACCAGGTAGAGTTATACTGTTTACTACCAGGTAGAGTTATAATGTTTACTACCAGGTAGAGTTATAATGTTTACTACCAGGTAGAGTTATAATGTTTACTACCAGGTAGAGTTATAATGTTTACTACCAGGTAGTTATAATGTTTACTAGAGTTTATGTTTACACCAGGTAGAGTTATATTTACTACCAGGTAAGAGTTATAATGGTTACTACTGAACCTACCAGGTAGAGTTATAATGTTTACTACCAAGGTAGAGTTATAATGTTTACTACCAGGTAGAGTTATAATGTTTACTACCAGACCCACCAGGTAGAGTTATAATGTTTACTACCAGACCCACCAGGTAGAGTTATAATGTTTACTACCAGGTAGAGTTATAATGTTTACTACCAGGTAGAGTTATAATGTTTACTACCAGGTAGAGTTATAATGTTTACTACCAGGTAGAGTTATAAACAGTTACTACCAGACTACCAGGTAGAGTTATAATGTTTACTACCAGGTAGAGTTATAATGTTTA
>NW_027036898.1:0-16338 GCF_034236695.1 Oncorhynchus nerka | reverse complement strand
GTCTCTCCTACACTACATCAGTAGACTTAACAGGGTAGACTCAGGTTAACAGTCTCCTACACTACATCAGTAGACTCAGGGTTAACAGTCACCTACACTACATCAGGAGACTCAGGGTTAACAGTCTCCTACACTACATCAGGAGACTCAGGGTTAACAGTCACCTACACTACATCAGGAGACTCAGGGTTAACAGTCTCCCACACTACATCAGGAGACTCAGGGTTAACAGTCTCCTACACTACATCAGTAGACTCAGGGTTAACAGTCACCTACACTACATCAGTAGACTCAGGGTTAACAGTCACCTACACTACATCAGGAGACTCAGGGTTAACAGTCTCCTACACTACATCAGTAGACTCAGGGTTAACAGTATCCTACACTACATCAGTAGACTCAGGGTTAACAGTCTCCTACACTACATCAGTAGACTCAGGGTTAACAGTATCCTACACTACATCAGTAGACTCAGGGTTAACAGTCACCTACACTACATCAGGAGACTCAGGGTTAACAGTCTCCTACACTACATCAGGAGACTCAGGGTTAACAGTCACCTACACTACATCAGGAGACTCAGGGTTAACAGTCTCCCACACTACATCAGGAGACTCAGGGTTAACAGTCTCCTACACTACATCAGTAGACTCAGGGTTAACAGTCACCTACACTACATTAGGAAACTCAGGTTAACAGTCTCCTACACTACATCAGGAAACTCAGGTTAACAGTCTCCTACACTACATCAGTAGACTCAGGATTAACAGTCTCCTACACTCATCAGTAGACTCAGGGTTAACAGTCACCTACACTACATCAGGAGACTCAGGGTTAACAGTCTCCTACACTACATCCGTAGACTCAGGGTTAACAGTCTCCTACACTACATCAGGAGACTCAGGGTTAACAGTCTCATACACTACATCAGAGACTCAGGGTTAACAGTCACCTACACTACATCAGGAGACTCAGGGTTAACAGTCTCCTACACTACATCAGGAGACTCAGGGGTTAACAGTCTCCTACACTACATCAGGAGACCCAGGGTTAACAGTCTCCTACACTACATCAGGAGACTCAGGGTTAACAGTCTCCTACACTACATCAGGAGACTCAGGGTTAACAGTCTCCTACACTACATCAGTAGACTCAGGGTTAACAGTCACCTACACTACATTAGGAAACTCAGGGTTAACAGTCTCCTACACTACATCAGGAAACTCAGGTTAACAGTCTCCTACACTACATCAGTAGACTCAGGATTAACAGTCTCCTACACTACATCAGTAGACTCAGGGTTAACAGTCTCCTACACCCAGTAGACTCAGGGTTGAACAGTCTCCTACACTACATCAGGAGACTCAGGGTTAACAGTCTCCTACACTACATCCGTAGACTCAGGGTTAACAGTCTCCTACACTACATCAGGAGACTCAGGGTTAACAGTCTCCTACACTACATCAGGAGACCCAGGGTTAACAGTCTCCTACACTACATCAGGAGACTCAGGGTTAACAGTCTCCTACACTACATCAGGAGACTCAGGGTTAACAGTCTCCTACACTACATCAGTAGACTCAGGTTAACAGTCACCTACACTACATTAGGAAACTCAGGGTTAACAGTCTCCTACACTACATCAGGAAACTCAGGGTTAACAGTCTCCTACACTACATCAGTAGACTCAGGATTAACAGTCTCCTACACTACATCAGTAGACTCAGGGTTAACAGTCTCCTACACTCAGTAGACTCAGGGTTAACAGTCACCTACACTACATCAGGAGACTCAGGGTTAACAGTCTCCTACACTACATCCGTAGACTCAGGGTTAACAGTCTCCTACACTACATCAGTAGACTCAGGGTTAACAGTCTCCTACACTACATCAGTAGACTCAGGGTTAACAGTCTCCCACACTACATCAGGAGACTCAGGGTTAACAGTCTCCTACACTACATCAGTAGACTCAGGATTAACAGTCTCCTACACTACATCAGTAGACTCAGGGTTAACAGTCTCCTACACTCAGTAGACTCAGGGTTAACAGTCACCTACACTACATCAGGAGACTCAGGGTTAACAGTCTCCTACACTACATCCGTAGACTCAGGGTTAACAGTCTCCTACACTACATCAGTAGACTCAGGGTTAACAGTATCCTACACTACATCAGTAGACTCAGGGTTAACAGTCACCTACACTACATCAGGAGACTCAGGGTTAACAGTCTCCTACACTACATCAGGAGACTCAGGGTTAACAGTCACCTACACTACATCAGGAGACTCAGGGTTAACAGTCTCCCACACTACATCAGGAGACTCAGGGTTAACAGTCTCCTACACTACATCAGTAGACTCAGGGTTAACAGTCACCTACACTACATTAGGAAACTCAGGGTTAACAGTCTCCTACACTACATCAGGAAACTCAGGGTTAACAGTCTCCTACACTACATCAGTAGACTCAGGATTAACAGTCTCCTACACTCAGTAGACTCAGGGTTAACAGTCACCTACACTACATCAGGAGACTCAGGGTTAACAGTCTCCTACACTACATCCGTAGACTCAGGGTTAACAGTCTCCTACACTACATCAGGAGACTCAGGGTTAACAGTCTCATACACTACATCAGGAGACTCAGGGTTAACAGTCACCTACACTACATCAGGAGACTCAGGGTTAACAGTCTCCTACACTACATCAGGAGACTCAGGGTTAACAGTCTCCTACACTACATCAGGAGACCCAGGGTTAACAGTCTCCTACACTACATCAGGAGACTCAGGGTTAACAGTCTCCTACACTACATCAGGAGACTCAGGGTTAACAGTCTCCTACACTACATCAGTAGACTCAGGGTTAACAGTCACCTACACTACATTAGGAAACTCAGGGTTAACAGTCTCCTACACTACATCAGGAAACTCAGGGTTAACAGTCTCCTACACTACATCAGTAGACTCAGGATTAACAGTCTCCTACACTACATCAGTAGACTCAGGGTTAACAGTCTCCTACACCCAGTAGACTCAGGGTTAACAGTCACCTACACTACATCAGAGACCAGGGTTAACAGTCTCCTACACTACATCCGTAGACTCAGGGTTAACAGTCTCCTACACTACATCAGGAGACTCAGGGTTAACAGTCTCCTACACTACATCAGGAGACCCAGGGTTAACAGTCTCTACACTACATCAGGAGACTCAGGTTAACAGTCTCCTACACTACATCAGGAGACTCAGGGTTAACAGTCTCCTACACTACATCAGTAGACTCAGGGTTAACAGTCACCTACACTACATTAGGAAACTCAGGGTTAACAGTCTCCTACACTACATCAGGAAACTCAGGGTTAACAGTCTCCTACACTACATCAGTAGACTCAGGATTAACAGTCTCCTACACTACATCAGTAGACTCAGGGTTAACAGTCTCCTACACTCAGTAGACTCAGGGTTAACAGTCACCTACACTACATCAGGAGACTCAGGGTTAACAGTCTCCTACACTACATCCGTAGACTCAGGGTTAACAGTCTCCTACACTACATCAGTAGACTCAGGGGTTAACAGTCTCCTACACTACATCAGTAGACTCAGGGTTAACAGTCTCCCACACTACATCAGGAGACTCAGGGTTAACAGTCTCCTACACTACATCAGTAGACTCAGGATTAACAGTCTCCTACACTACATCAGTAGACTCAGGGTTAACAGTCTCCTACACTCAGTAGACTCAGGGTTAACAGTCACCTACACTACATCAGGAGACTCAGGGTTAACAGTCTCCTACACTACATCCGTAGACTCAGGGTTAACAGTCTCCTACACTACATCAGTAGACTCAGGGTTAACAGTATCCTACACTACATCAGTAGACTCAGGGTTAACAGTCACCTACACTACATCAGGAGACTCAGGGTTAACAGTCTCCTACACTACATCAGGAGACTCAGGGTTAACAGTCACCTACACTACATCAGGAGACTCAGGGTTAACAGTCTCCCACACTACATCAGGAGACTCAGGGTTAACAGTCTCCTACACTACATCAGTAGACTCAGGGTTAACAGTCACCTACACTACATTAGGGAAACTCAGGGTTAACAGTCTCCTACACTACATCAGGAAACTCAGGGTTAACAGTCTCCTACACTACATCAGTAGACTCAGGATTAACAGTCTCCTACACTCAGTAGACTCAGGGTTAACAGTCACCTACACTACATCAGGAGACTCAGGGTTAACAGTCTCCTACACTACATCCGTAGACTCAGGGTTAACAGTCTCCTACACTACATCAGGAGACTCAGGGTTAACAGTCTCATACACTACATCAGGAGACCCAGGGTTAACAGTCACCTACACTACATCAGGAGACTCAGGGTTAACAGTCTCCTACACTACATCAGGAGACTCAGGGTTAACAGTCTCCTACACTACATCAGGAGACCCAGGGTTAACAGTCTCCTACACTACATCAGGAGACTCAGGGTTAACAGTCTCCTACACTACATCAGGAGACTCAGGGTTAACAGTCTCCTACACTACATCAGTAGACTCAGGGTTAACAGTCACCTACACTACATTAGGAAACTCAGGGTTAACAGTCTCCTACACTACATCAGGAAACTCAGGGTTAACAGTCTCCTACACTACATCAGTAGACTCAGGATTAACAGTCTCCTACACTACATCAGTAGACTCAGGGTTAACAGTCTCCTACACCCAGTAGACTCAGGGTTAACAGTCACCTACACTACATCAGGAGACTCAGGGTTAACAGTCTCCTACACTACATCCGTAGACTCAGGGTTAACAGTCTCCTACACTACATCAGGAGACTCAGGGTTAACAGTCTCCTACACTACATCAGGAGACCCAGGGTTAACAGTCTCCTACACTACATCAGGAGACTCAGGGTTAACAGTCTCCTACACTACATCAGGAGACTCAGGGTTAACAGTCTCCTACACTACATCAGTAGACTCAGGGTTAACAGTCACCTACACTACATTAGGAAACTCAGGGTTAACAGTCTCCTACACTACATCAGGAAACTCAGGGTTAACAGTCTCCTACACTACATCAGTAGACTCAGGATTAACAGTCTCCTACACTACATCAGTAGACTCAGGGTTAACAGTCTCCTACACTCAGTAGACTCAGGGTTAACAGTCACCTACACTACATCAGGAGACTCAGGGTTAACAGTCTCCTACACTACATCCGTAGACTCAGGGTTAACAGTCTCCTACACTACATCAGTAGACTCAGGGTTAACAGTCTCCTACACTACATCAGTAGACTCAGGGTTAACAGTCTCCCACACTACATCAGGAGACTCAGGGTTAACAGTCTCCTACACTACATCAGTAGACTCAGGGTTAACAGTCTCCTACACTACATCAGTAGACTCAGGGTTAACAGTCTCCTACACTACATCAGTAGACTCAGGGTTAACAGTCTCCTACACTACATCAGTAGACTCAGGGTTAACAGTCACCTACACTACATCAGGAGACTCAGGGTTAACAGTCTCCTACACTACATCAGGAGACTCAGGGTTAACAGTCACCTACACTACATCAGGAGACTCAGGGTTAACAGTCTCCCACACTACATCAGGAGACTCAGGGTTAACAGTCTCCTACACTACATCAGTAGACTCAGGGTTAACAGTCACCTACACTACATCAGGAGACTCAGGGTTAACAGTCTCCTACACTACATCAGGAGACTCAGGGTTAACAGTCTCCTACACTACATCAGGAGACCCAGGGTTAACAGTCTCCTACACTACATCAGGAGACTCAGGGTTAACAGTCTCCTACACTACATCAGGAGACTCAGGGTTAACAGTCTCCTACACTACATCAGTAGACTCAGGGTTAACAGTCACCTACACTACATTAGGAAACTCAGGGTTAACAGTCTCCTACACTACATCAGGAGACTCAGGGTTAACAGTCTCCTACACTACATCAGTAGACTCAGGGTTAACAGTCACCTACACTACATCAGGAGACTCAGGGTTAACAGTCTCCTACACTACATCAGTAGACTCAGGGTTAACAGTCTCCTACACTACATCAGTAGACTCAGGGTTAACAGTCACCTACACTACATCAGGAGACTCAGGGTTAACAGTCACCTACACTACATCAGGAGACTCAGGGTTAACAGTCTCCCACACTACATCAGGAGACTCAGGGTTAACAGTCTCCTACACTACATCAGGAGACTCAGGGTTAACAGTCTCCTACACTACATCAGTAGACTCAGGATTAACAGTCTCCTACACTACATCAGTAGACTCTGGGTTAACAGTCTCCTACACTACATCAGGAGACTCAGGGTTAACAGTCTCCTACACTACATCAGGAGACTCAGGGTTAACAGTCTCCTACACTACATCAGGAGACTCAGGGTTAACAGTCTCCTACACTACATCAGGAGACTCAGGGTTAACAGTCTCCTACACTACATCAGGAGACTCAGGGTTAACAGCCAGCATTGTGTTCAGAATAAATATGTACTGAATGTCCGTCTGCTCCTTTCTGTTGTGAGATCAACGTCTGCTCTCCTGTGAGCAGGAGGAACTACTTAGAATGGTCCACTCAATCGTCTGCTCTCCTGTGAGCAGGAGGAACTACGTAGAATGGTCCACTCAATCGTCTGCTCTCCTGTGAGCAGGAGGAACTACGTAGAATGGTCCACTCAATCGTCTGCTCTCCTGTGAGCAGGAGGAACTACTTAGAATGGTCCACTCAATCGTCTGCTCTCCTGTGAGCAGGAGGAACTACGTAGAATGGTCCACTCAATCGTCTGCTCTCCTGTGAGCAGGAGGAACTACGTAGAATGGTCCACTCAATCGTCTGCTCTCCTGTGAGCAGGAGGAACCACGTAGAATGGTCCACTCAATCGTCTGCTCTCCTGTGAGCAGGAGGAACTACGTAGAATGGTCCACTCAATCGTCTGCTCTCCTGTGAGCAGGAGGAACTACGTAGAATGGTCCACTCAATCGTCTGCTCTCCTGTGAGCAGGAGGAACTACGTAGAATGGTCCACTCAATCGTCTGCTCTCCTGTGAGCAGGAGGAACTACGTAGAATGGTCGTGAGTAGTGGGGGTCAAACAAGTTCAACGGCTGGATGAGCTCTTTATTCTCTCTTAATGATGTTGTGTCTCTGACTGTAAAGGTCACATACAGAGGGAGAGATTATGTGATCTATCCAATCCGTTCATCGATCAATGTGTTCTCCTCAGAGACCTGAACTGTACAGACCACAAAGCCCTTTAAATGATAAGACAGGAGTACATTTGAACTATAGTATATTAATTTAAAGTTAAATCTAGGATCAGCTGTAGTAATCAAATTACACAACATCCTGACAACATATTCATCCTGCTGGAGGTCACAGGACAGAGATACCAGACCCGGTTGAGAGATGGCTAACTCTGGAGATACCTTCCATCTCCAACCAGTTAGGTACATCTGCTGTTACATTTTTGGCACCTTACTGGTGGAATAATCTCCAAGGCTCTCTAAATGGGATGAATTGGTGCCTCTAGGACAATCCAAGGCTCTCTAAATGGGATGGATTGGTGCCTCCAAGACAGTCCAAGGCTCTCTAAATGGGATGAATTGGTGCCTCTAGGACAGTCCAAGGCTCTCTAAATGGGATGGATTGGTGCCTCCAAGACAGTCCAAGGCTCTCTAAATGGGATGAATTGGTGCCTCTAAGACTGTCCAAGGCTCTCTAAATGGGATGAATTGGTGCCTCTAGGACAGTCCAAGGCTCTCTAAATGGGATGAATTGGTGCCTCTAAGACTGTCCAAGGCTCTCTAAATGGGATGAATTTGTGCCTCTAGGACAGTCCAAGGCTCTCTAAATGGGATGAATTGGTGCCTCTAAGACAGTCCAAGTCTCTCTAAATGGGATGAATTGGTGCCTCTAAGACAGTCCAAGTCTCTCTAAATGGGATGGATTGGTGCCTCTGAGACAGTCCAAGGCTCTCTAAATGGGATGGATTGGTGCCTCTGAGACAGTCCAAGGCTCTCTAAATGGGATGGATTGGTGCATCTGAGACAGTCCAAGGCTCTCTAAATGGGATGAATTGGTGCCTCTAGGACAGTCCAAGTCTCTCTAAATGGGATGAATTGGTGCCTCTAGGACAGACCAAGTCTCTCTAAATGGGATGAATTGGTGCCTCTAGGACAGTCCAAGCCTCTCTAAATGGGATGGATTGGTGCCTCTAGGACAGTCCAAGGCTCTCTAAATGGGATGGATTGGTGCCTCTAGGACAGTCCAAGGCTCTCTAAATGGGATGGATTGGTGCCTCTAGGACAGTCCAAGGCTCTCTAAATGGGATGAATTGGTGCCTCTAGGACAGTCCAAGGCTCTCTAAATGGGATGGATTGGTGCCTCTGAGACAGTCCAAGGCTCTCTAAATGGGATGGATTGGTGCCTCTAGGACAGTCCAAGGCTGATTGAGGACCTATTCACTCCAGAATGTGATTGTTTTCTATAACTGTCTTTAGCTTTTAGTTTATTGATGATGTGATCATGTGTTAATATTGATGATTATATTAATGTGTTAATATTGGTTTGAATATTCATGTCTTTATATTGATGGAAATATTAATGTGTTAATATTGGTTTGAATATTCATGTCTTTATATTGATGGAAATATTAATGTGTTAATATTGGTTTGAATATTCATGTCTTTATATTGATGGAAATATTAATGTGTTAATATTGGTTTGAATATTCATGTCTTTATATTGATGGAAATATTAATGTGTTAATATTGGTTTGAATATTCATGTCTTTATATTGATGGAAATATTAATGTGTTAATATTAGTTTGAATATTCATGTCTTTATATTGATGGAAATATTAATGTGTTAATATTGGTTTGAATATTCATGTCTTTATATTGATGGAAATATTAATGTGTTAATATTGGTGTGAATATTAATGTGGTTATATTGATATATATATCGATGTATCGATACAGGGTCATCTGTGAAAGAGACCTTGGTCTCTGCATGACTCTGTCAAAACAAAAGGTTACGTAAATCAAGCAAAACATCTGCTATAGTGACTGAGGTAAAATATGTCAAGGCATGTGTAGTGAAATGCTTGAAATGCACCCAAGTCTTCCTGTGAGGTCGCCAAGTCTTCCTGTGAGGTCGTTGTGAGTAGAACATGATGTACTCATTGGACAAAGCATGAATTCATCATGAATGATATGTCACTGCAGTACAATGTCCCACTCCCACCTTACAGTCATATACTATAGGAGTTAGTCTCCGAACCCAGAACAAAATCTTATTGGCGGTAGAATATCTCTGCCAAGAGGCGTTAGCTATTGTAGCCTACCTGGCAACACGCGTAGGTCTGCGTCGCTGCCGGTGCGGGCGCTGCCAGGGTTGTCTGCCAGGCAGCGGTAGGTGGCAGAGTCTGGTGGTTGAACCTTGCTAACCTGGAGCGATCCGGAGGGAAGTACCACCACTCTGCTCTCTGGGGTTAAGGTGAGGGGCAGGTCCTCTCTGTTCTTCTGCCAGCGTACCACGGGCATGGGATCACCAGTCACCTCACAGCGCAGCAGGGCCGTGTCACCCAGGTAGGAGGACACTGACTCTGTAGGGACCACGAGCTTCAACGGACCTGAAGGGAGAGAGAGAGACAGTGGTTTAGTCACGGACTCTGTAGGGACCAGCTTCAACGGACCTGAAGGAGAGAGAGAGACAGTGGTTTAGTCACGGACTCTGTAGGGACCAGCTTCAACGGACCAGAAGGGAGAGAGAGAGACAGTGGTTTAGTCACGGACTCTGTAGGGACCAGCTTCAACGGACCTGAAGGGAGAGAGAGAGACAGTGGTTTAGTCACGGACTCTGTAGGTACCAGCTTCAACGGACCTGAAGGGAGAGAGAGACAGTGGTTTAGTCACGGACTCTGTAGGGACCAGCTTCAACGGACCTGAAGGGAGAGAGAGAGACAGTGGTTTAGTCACGGACTCTGTAGGGACCAGCTTCAACGGACCTGAAGGGAGAGAGAGAGACAGTGGTTTAGTCACGGACTCTGTGGGGACCAGCTTCAACGGACCTGAAGGGAGAGAGAGAGACAGTGGTTTAGTCACGGACTCTGTAGGGACCAGCTTCAACGGACCTGAAGGGCGAGAGAGAGACAGTGGTTTAGATGACACTGAGAAGAGACAAGAAGTTAGAAGTAATCACAGGTATGAAGACCCTGATTCTGTATGGACCACGAGTTTCAGGGGATCTGGAGAGAGAGAGAGAGAGAGAGAGAGAGAGAGAGAGAGAGAGAGAGAGAGAGAGAGAGAGAGAGAGAGAGAGACAGAGAGAGAGAGAGGTCACGATCAGATGAGCTCCTGCATTTTTCAGCATTTTCTTTAAAAAATATAGATTTAGAGTTAGATAAACTTAGATTTTTTTTGTCAGGAACACATACTGGATGTTACCCTCTACAACATAACCCTCACTTCAAATCAACACTTAAAAACTACAACCTGATTTTGGACGGAATTACGGAATCACCTGGAAGGTTCACAACTATCAAGGATTTATTTCTCTATACAGCAAATTCACTGGAAAACAACAGAAACCTGAAAACACCATCCAACTTGGAACTGAGTGAGTAATGTTTAGTCTGAAACTATATTCTATTTCCAAAAGCCAAGAAGAAAAATACACAACATTACTTTATAAGGACTGAATTCTAACATAACTCTGCCAAGCTTGATACAGCTTCAACTAGCACTGACGTGTCAAGTGAGAGGTGTCAAAGCCCATTAGCCCAACAATGGCAGGAGAGTCAAACAGTCTACCCCAACCAAATGGAGAGGCCTTAGAAGCTCCCTCCCCCTGTTCAGAGGTAATTAAAATACAGTACCCTGTGCATGTAAAGAATGATAAGACAAGAAAAGATTACAAAATGAAGCTCCTTATGGAAAATCAAGAGACACTTTTTGCTGACTATTATAAAAATGGGAACATCAGCAACCTTATCTTCCACACAGACCATCCCTTGGCACGGCACAGTGCTATATTAGCCCACTACCCCTTTGTTAAGAGAGGGGGGGTTAACGAGGGGTGGAAACTCAGGATACTAGACAGCGAGGACTCTGAGTCAGCTAATATAAACCTCTATGAGTCCGGAACAGTAATGGTACAGGGTAACCGCAAACAGTTTCAGCTGGACTTTCACCTAATTAAAGAATCAGCCCAGTAGGAGAAGCTCTCCCTTGATAAAGATACCCCCACACCGAGCGGGTCAGACCAGACCTCTTCATTATGTAACCCCACAGATGAGCAACCCCCAGCGGAGAGTCAACATCCCAGTACAGATTACTACTCCCTCATAGAAATGAAGGATAAATTCACCCAGCTGGAAGTAAGGCAGGTGGAGCTGGAACAGCGGGTGATTACAATCCAGTCAGCACAGACCCAGACAACAGTCCAGCACAACAACACCCCCTTAACCAGACCCGGAGAGCTGGAGGTGGAGAGAGACATATCTGCACTCTGGACAGTGGTGAGACAACTACAACAGGAGAAAGAGCAGGAGCAGGAGAAGGACAGAGCACTAAAGGAGAGGATCAGACTGCTGGAGGACAGGGTGAGGGGAATGGAGGAGAGGTTGAGGGGGACCGCGTGTGACAGAGAACAACCCACTAGAGAGGTGGCCACCCCCACAGAGAAGCCAGCAGAACAGCCCACCTCAGCACCCGACAAAAGTCTCGACACCATAGCAGAACAGTCCACACCAGACCCTGACCATAAAGCCGACATCACAGCAGAACAGTCCACACCAGACCCTGACCATAGAGTCGACATCATAGCAGAACAGACAAAAGAAAAACCCCAAACCCAGTGGCTCTCACCCCTCTGAGCACCCCCCTGTCAGCCACCCTGATAGCCCTTCTGACAACACCCCCACACCCACTGAGGACAAACACAAGACACAGATTGTACTCCTTATGGACTCAAATGGCAAATATATAGAATAAAACAAAACTTTTCCCAAACACAGTGTGTCTAAACTCTGGTGTCCAAACACCCAGCGCGCCTAGACCATCTGTCTGAGGACCAACTAGGCTCACCCAGCCACATCATAATATACACAGGCACAAACGACCTGAGAGCACAGCAGGAAAGGGTGGCCACAGCACTGAAGGGAGTGATTGAAAAGGCTAACAAGTGGTTATCTCCACCCTGCTACCACGAAACGACTTCCACCCTGTTACCATACAGCGGGTAAACGCAAGTATTTCCCGTGACTGTGCCTCAAAACCAAATGTTTTCCTGGCCCATCACTCCACCCTGGACTTGAACAGCCTCTATGACCAGGTCCAACTCTACAAGGCAGCAGTGCCCACCTTTGCGCGGACTCTAAAGGACATCGCTCTCAAACGTATCCCCAACACTTCACACAGGAGGAACAGATCAATAGACACCCCACCCAGACCAGCGAGACACCCTCCAAGACCTGCAGGACCACCCCCTGGACCTACACATAGAGGACCCACGCCAAGAGGACTTACATCCAGACCACAGCACACCCAGACACATCCACACCCCCACCCCAACCAATCAACACCCCCTATGTTAACCATGCCCACACCCCATTTAGGCCCCCTCAGATCAGACCTATGCCACTCCTGCCCACCCCATGCACCCCACCCCGCAAAGAGGGCCTCAACATGGAAGCCACACATACGCCCAGGTAGTGAGCCGGCAAACAGTCCCAACCCCCACCCTCACACTCGCCCAAGCCAATGGCATGTACCAGATGCTCAGCAGGCTCTGCTCACACTTACTGGCCTGAGGCCAAACCATGACCAACAACATTGACACTTTACGGAACAAAAAGCCTTCACTATATCATCCTGGACTCCTGGAGCAGGAACCCGGATTCACCAAAGAAATCAATAATACTTACATTGTCATCCTGCAAGAAACCTGGTATAGAGGAGACAGACCCACTGGTTGCCCTCTAGGTTACAGAGAGCTGGTAGTCCCATCCACCAAACTACCAGGTGTGAAACAGGGAAGGACTCAGGGGTATTCTAATTTGGTATAGAGCAGACCTAACTCACTCCATTAAATTAATCAAAACAGGAACATTTTACATTTGGCTAGAAATTCAAAAGGAAATTATCTTAACAGAGAAAATGTCCTCCTGTGTGCTACCTATATCCCCACTAGAATCCCCATGCTTTAATGAAGACAGCTTCTCCATCCTGGAGGGGAAATCAATAATTTCCAGGCCCAGGGACATGTACTAGTCTGTGGCGACCTAAATGCCAGAACCGGACAAAACCTGACACCCTCAGCACACAGGGGACAAACACCTGCCTGCAGGTGACAGCATTCCCTCCCCATATGCCCCTAGGCACAACTATGACAACATAACAAGCAAAACGGGTCACAACTCCTGCAGCTCTGTCGCACGCTGGGTATGTACATAGTCAATGGTAGGATTCGAGGGGACTCCTATGGTAGGTACACCTATAGCTCATCTCTTGTCAGTAGTACTGTAGACTACTTTATCACTGACCTCAACCCAGAGTCTCTCAGAGTGTTCACAGTCAGCCCACTGACACCCCTATCAGACCACAGCAAAATCACAGTCTACTTGAACAGAACAATACTCAATCACGAGGCATCAAAGCCAAAGGAACTGAGTAACATTAAGAAATGCTATGGATGGAAGGAATGCAGTTTGGAAACCTACCAAAAAAACAATTAGGCAACAACAAATTCAATCCCTTCTAGACAATTTCCTGGGTAAAACGTTCCACTGCAATAGTGAAGGTGTAAACTTGGCAGTAGAAAATCTTAACAGTATATTTGACCCCTCAGCTTCCCTATCAAATCTAAAAATCTCAAATAGAAAACCGAAGAAAATGAACAATAATGACAAATGGTTTGATGAAGAATGCAAAAATCTAAGAAAGAAATTGAGAAACCTGTCCAACCAAAAACATAGAGACCCGGAATACCTGAGTCTACGCCCTCACTATGGTGAATCACTAAAACAATACAGAAATACACTACGGAAATACGCACGTCAGAAATCAGCTCAATGTAATTGAAGAATCCATAGACTCTAACCACTTCTGGGAAAATTGGAAAACACTAAACAAACAACAACACAAAGAATTATCTATCCAAAATGGAGATGTATGGGTAAACCACTTCTCCAATCTTTTTGGTTCTATAACAAAGAATAAAGAGCAAAAACATACACATGATCAAATACAGATCTTAGAATCAACGATTAAAGACTACCAGAACCCACTGGATTCTCCAATTACCTTGAACGAGTTACAGGACAAAATAAAAACCCTCCAACCCAAAAAGGCCTGTGGTGTTGATGGTATCCTTAATGAAATTATCAAATATACAGACAACAAATTCCAATTGGCTATACTAAAACTCTTTAACATCATCCTTAGCTCTGGCATCTTCCCCAATATTTGGAACCAATGACTGATCACCCCAATCCACAAAAGTGGAGACAAATTTAACCCCAATAACTACCGTGGAATATGCGTCAACAGTAAACTTGGGAATATCCTCTTCATTATCATTAACAGCAGACTCGTACATTTCCTCAATGAAAACAATATATTGAGCAAATGTCAAATTATTTTTTTTACCAAATTACAGAACAACAGACCATGTATTCACCCTGCACACCGTAATTGACAACCAAACAAACCAAAACAAAGGCAAAGTCTTCTCATGCTTTGTTGATTTCCTCAAAAAGCCTTCGACTCAATTTGGCATGAGGGTCTGCTATACAAATTGATGGAAAGTGGTGTTGGGGGTAAAACATACGACATTATAAAATCCATGTACACAAACAACAAGTGTGTGGTTAAAATTCGCAAAATACACACACATTTCTTCACACAGGGTCGGGGTGGGACAGGGATTTAGCTTAAGCCCCACCCTCTTCAACATATATATCGTGGGGTGAGACAGGGATGCAGCTTAAGCCCCACCCTCTTCAACATATACATCAGCGAATTGGCGCAGGCACTAGAAAAGTCTGCAGCACCCGGCCTCACCCTACTAGAATCCAAGTCAAATGTCTACTGTTTGATGATAATCTGGTGCTTCTGTCACCAACCAAGGAGGGCCTACAGCAGCACCTAGATCTTCTGCACAGATTCTGTCAGACCTGGGCCCTGACAGTAAATCTCAGTAAGACCAAAATAATGGTGTTCCAAAAAAGGTCCAGTCGCAATGACCACAAATACAAATTCCATCTAGATACTGTTGCTCTAGAGCACACAAAAACTATACATACCTTGGCCTAAACATCAGTGCCACATCAGCGTCACAACTTCCACAAAGCTGTGAACGATCTGAGAGACAAGGCAAGAAGGGCATTCTATGCCATCAAAAGGAACATACATTTCAACATACCAATTAGGATTTGGCTAAAAATACTTGAATCAGTCATAGAACCCATTGTCCTTTATGGTTGTGAGGTCTGGGGTCCGCTCACCAACCAAGACTTCACAAAATGGGACCAACACCAATTGAGACTCTGCATGCAGAATTCTGCAAAAATATCCTCCGTGTACAACGTAGAACACCAAATAATGCCTGCAGATCAAAATATCAAAATCCAGAATATCAAAATATCAAAATCCAGAAAAGAGCTGTAAAATTCTACAACCACCTAAAAGGAAGCGATTCCCAAATCTTCCATAACAAAGCCATCACCTACAGAGAGATGAACCTGGAGAAGAGTCCCCTAAACAAGCTGGTCCTGGGGCTCTGTTCACAAACACAAACACACCCCACAGAGCCCCAGGACAGCAGCACAATTAGACCCAACCAAGTCATGAGAAAACAAAAAGATAATTACTTAACACATTGGAAAGAATTAACAAAACAACTGAGTGAACTAGACTGCTATTTGGCCCTAAACAGAGAGTACACAGCGGCAGAATACCTGACCACTGTGACTGACCCAAACTTAAGGAAAGCTTTGACTGTGTACAGACTTTGTGAGCATAGCCTTGCTATTTAGAAAGGCCGCCGTAGACAGACCTAGCTCTCAAGAGAAGACAGGCTATGTGCACACTGCCCACAAAATGAGGTGGAAACTGAGCTGCACTTACTAACCTCCTGTCCAACGTATGACCATATTAGAGATACATATTTCCCTCAGATTACACATCTCCACAAAGAATTCGAAAACAAATCCAATTTTGATAAACTCCCATATCTACTGGGTGAAATACCAGTGTGCCATCACAGCAACACTATTTGTG
>NW_027036897.1:0-16333 GCF_034236695.1 Oncorhynchus nerka | reverse complement strand
CCTCTCTACTACTAGTACGACAGGTGATCAAATTCCGTCCAGCAAACAACGCCCACATAACTGGTTTGCAGGGTCACCGCGAGCTATCTGAGTCTTCGGAAATATGGCACTTTTACTCTTTCTTTGCAGGTTGGATCGGTTATTTGCTTATTTGCCTGCTTGGATTGATTTTCATCGCATTTCTCTGTTTTTGTCTTTACATAAAATATATTCATCTGAAATATGATCACATACCGGGACCACCAAGGGATAGGTGAGTCAGTATGATGTAACTTGAATATTTATTTTAAAATGCTTTAGCTAAATGTTAGTTTCAACTATATTGAGTGGCGACATAACGCATCGGATTTGTTGATAAGGAACTACAGTAGGTGAAAGTTAACCTCAACAGCCGTCAGGGTCGCTGTTTCACCTGTCTTTTTCATTTTCACTAGGTGAAGGTATCACTCATGTCATAACGTTCTTATTTTTCCGTTATTAACCCGTCTCTTGTTCTCCCCTAGTTTTATATTTGGTCATTCCCCAACCATGCTGAGGGAGATGAGCAATGGTCGAGTTGTCCACGACAAATTTCTGGAATGGTTTGTTGAATGCTATTGAATGCTACACACATAGATTGAATCAGGTGTTGTTTATTCTGGGACAATAAATAAAGATATATTTGATCTTTGACAGGGCTGAGACTTATGGACCGGTGTACCGTATCAACGGTTTGCATGTTGTGATGTTGTTTGTGACCTGTCCTGATACCACCAAGGTAAACCTGTGAGATTACTGTAATTATAATCTCTGATGGACTGACTACGTAAACACCTGACCAAATTAAGCAAGATTTTAGTTCTGGGTTAACCAAGATTAGTGTAATCATACATTTTACTATGTTCATTTCTGAAATGAAAGTGCTGTAAAATAACCCATTACCCCAATTTCCCCTTCAAACCAAACTGACACATTTCTTTGTCTCCACAGGAAGTCCTGATGTCACCTAAGTACCCCAAAGACTCACAGGTCTACAAGCGTCTCTTCAACCTGTTTGGACAGAGGTGAGTCCTCTGTATAATTCATGTTATCTAAATATACTTCCTACTACTATTTATTGTGTCAATGTTTTGGTTTGCTCTTTCAACACAATCCCTCCTAATGCTGGTTATTGCATGCGTAGCCTACAGAGCATATAGACATTCAAACGGGACAACTTGGTCACTGGTCAGTTTATTCAGTCTTAGGGTAAATACTATGTTGTCCTTCTTCTTCATAGGTTTTTTGGAAATGGCCTGATCACAGCACAGAATCATGATGAGTGGTACAAACAGCGAAGAATAATGGACCCTGCCTTCAGCAGTCTGTAAGTCACTTATCCATTTCACATGATGTAATAATCAATTGATCAATCGACTCATTGATCACTCCATTGATCAATCCATCCATCTGTTCATCCATCCATCATTGCTGTGTATTGTTAGGTACCTGCGGGGTCAGATGGGTGCGTTCAACGAGAGGGCAGAGAAGCTGATGGATAAACTGGCGGACATGGCTGACACCAACACAGCTGCCAACATGCAACACATGTTCAACTGTGTGACACTGGATGTCATCACTAAGGTAACGGTCACTTCCTGTTACCCTCAGATCCCCACACTGCCCTTACACTTTATTCTTTCTGTTGAAAGCTACATTTGTTTGTATATCTGACAGTAAAATTGTCATAACAGGCAGTTATAACACACTCATTACCTAAACAATATACAATTTAGTCTCACCAAGCTAATGTGCTAGCTATAATTAGCATAAATAGAACCAGGAGTTTTACCTTATCATGTTGTAAGATGTTGTCAATCCTCTGTTTTTATCTCATCTGTAGGTGGCGTTTGGAGTGGAGCTGGATCTGCTGAAGGAGAGTGACTCTCCGTTCCCCAACGCTATAGAGATGTGTCTGAAGGGAATGGTCCACTATGTCAGAGACTTCACCTTCCAGGTAAATAATGACATCAAGTATGTTAGTGATGCTTCTCGAGAACAATGGCTTATTGAATTGATCTATTTGAAATCCTACAGTTTCATCAGATAAAATCTTATTTTATAAGAAACAAATACAATTAAAAAATGGACACTCATGAACAGTTTGTTCTAGTCTCTTGTTTCCATCCTTCCAAGTAGGAAGCCTGTAAGATGTGGCTAAATGCACCATAATAAGTTTTACAGCGTCACATTCCCTAGATGGGATTTAAATGAATGGTCGGATGTCAAATTTCTAGCTCTACCCAAAGAACAAGAAGTTCATCAACGAGGTGAAGAAGTCTTGTCAGCTGCTGCGTTCGACAGGCAGACAGTGGATCAACGAGAGGAAAATGGCCGTCCAAAACGGAGAGGACGTTCCAAAAGACATCCTCACACAGATCCTCAAGACGGCTGGCAAAGGCATGTTGTAGTAGCCTGATCCTAGATCTGTTCGTGCCGTCTTGCCAACTCCTGCCACTGTTCAAGACAGGCACAAACAGATCTGGGACCAGGCTAACATTGGAAACCTTTTACCTGTGGCTCTGCATGTGACATTGTGGGACAAGTGTTTGCTAAAACAGTCATGTAATTGATGAGGTTCAGTAGCACTATTGTCTCAATGCTGTAAACTGATATATATCCATAATTTCAGAGGAAAACATAGCAAACGATGATGAGGAGCTTATGCTGGACAACTTTGTGACATTCTTCATTGCGGGTACGTCTCCCTGAAACAAGTGCTATACTTTATTTATCTCTCTATATATATATATATATATATATATATATATATACAGTTGACGTCGGAGGTTTACATACACCACATTCAGTTTTTACAATTCCTGACATTTAATCCTAGTAAAAATTCCCTGGTTTAGGTCAGTTAGGATCACCACTTTATTTTAAGAATGTGAAATGTCAGAATGATAGTAGAGAGAATTATTTCTTTCAGCTTTCATTTCTTTCATCACATTCCCAGTGGGTCAGAAGTTTACATACACTCAATTAGTATTTGGTAGCATTGCCTTTACATTTTTTAACTTGGGTCAAACGTTTCGGGTAGCCTTCCACAAGCTTCCCACAATAAGTTGGGTGAATTTTGGCCCATTCCTCCTGACAGAGCTGGTGTAACTGAGTCAGGTTTGTAGGCCTCCTTGCTCGCACACACTTTTTCAGTTCTGCCCACAGAGTTTATATAGGATTGAGATCAGGGCTTTGTGATGGCCACTCCAATACCTTGACTTTGTTGTCCTTAAGCTATTTTGCCACAACTTTGAAATGATGTTTGGGATCATTGTCCATTTGGAAGACTCATTTGCGACCAAGCTTTAACTTCCTGACTGATGTCTTGAGATGTTGCTTCAATATATTCACATCATTTTCCTACCTCATGATGCCATCTATTTTGTGAAGTTCACCAGTCCCTTCTTGCAAAGCACCCCCACAACATGATGCTGCAACCCCCGTGCTTCACGGGTGGGATGGTGTTCTTCGCCTTGCAAGCAACCCCTTTTTCTTCCAAACATAACGATGGTCATTATGACCAAACAGTTCTATTTTTGTTTCATCAGACCAGAGGACATTTCTCCAAAATGTATGATCTTTGTCCCCATGTGCAGTTGCAAACCGTAGTCTGGCTTTTTTTTATAGCGGTTTTGGAGCAATGGCTTCTGCCTTGCTGAGCGGCCATTCAGGTTACGTCGCTATAGGACTCGTTTTACTGTGGATATAGATACTTTTGTACCTGTTTCCTCCAGCATCTTCACAAGTTTCTTTGCTGTTGTTATGGGATTGATTTGTTCTTTTCGCACCAAAGTACGTTCATCTCTAGGAGACAGAACGTGTTTCCTTCCTGAGCGGTAATGACAGCTGCATGGTCCCATGGTGTTTATGCTTGTGTACTATTGTTTGTACAGATGAACATGGTACCTTCAGGCGTTTGGAAATTGCTCCCAAGGATGAACCAGACTTGTGGAGGTCTACAAATTTTTGTCTGAGGTCTTGGCTGATTTATTTTGATTTTCCCATGATGTCAAACAAAGAGGCACTGAGTTTGAAGGTAGGCCTTGAAATTCATCCACAGGTACACCTTCAATTGACTCAAATGATGTCAATTAGCCTATCAGAAGCTTCTAAAGCCATGACATCATTTTCTGGAATTTCCCGAGCTGTTTAAAGGCACAGTCAACATAGTGTATGTAAACTTCTGACGCACTGGAATTGTGATACAGTGAGTTATAAGTGAACTAATCTGTCTGTAAACAATTGTTGGAAAAATTACTCGTCATGCACAAAGTAGATGTCCTAACTGACTTGCCAAAACTATAGTTTTTTAACAAGAAATTTGTGGAGTGGTTTAAAAACAAATTTTAATGACTCCAACCTAAGTGTTTGTAAACTTCCGACTTAAACTGTATATATATATTTAAATCGATCTTCGTAGTATAGTTTTTCGAGCTCAAGTGAAATTTGAAGAAACAACAGTCACAGTACTTTTGTTGTTTTAATCATGACAGGGCAAGAGACAACAGCTAATCAACTAGCTTTTACCGTCATGGAACTGGGAAGGCTGCCAGAGATATTGACGAAGTAGGACTTGTTTTCATCATTTCTATTTTCGGTATTGATCATTTCTGTAATCAAAACAGGTTGGTTGAGTTTGTGACTGTCTCTGCCATTTCCAGGGTGAAGCAGGAAGTGGATGACGTCATCGGGATGAAACAGGAAATCAGCTTTGACGACCTGGGGAAAATGACCTACCTGTCTCAGGTAAATGATCTACCTGTCCCAGGTTCGTGCGTGCTGTCTTGTCATTGACCTGACAGTGACAGCAATGGAGCTACAAACCAGATCAAGGACTCAGAATTGGAACTGGCATCTGTACACAGAAACCATATTGTACGTTATACAATGTTGTACGATGGCTGATAGAATGGCGCTGGAGGAGATGGCTGCCCAGCGAAATGTGCTATTTTGTGTGTGTGCTTAGTCCCCTCCTGTACTCCCTGTTCACCCACCACTCCAACACCATTATTACGTTTGCTGATGACACAACAGTGGTAGGCCTGATCACTGACAATGATGAGACAGACTATAGAGACAAGGTCAGAGACCTGGCAGTGTGGTGCCAGGACAACAACCTCTCTCTCAATGTGAGCAAGACAAAGGAGCTGATCGTGGACTATAGGAAAAGGAGGGCCTTACAGGCCACATAAACATTGACTAGACTGAATTGGAGCGGGTCGAGAGTTTCAAATACCTTGGTGTCCACATCACCAAATTACCAACAAACTATCATGGTCCAAACACACCAAGACAGTTGTGAAGAGGGCACGACAACACCTTTTCCCCATCAAGATACTGAAAATATTTGGCATGGGTCCCCAGATCCTCAAAAAGTTCTACAGCTGCACCATCGAGAGCATCCTGAACGGTTGCATTACCGCTTCGTATGGCAATTACTCGGCATCTGACCGGAAGGCGCTACAGAGGGTAGTGTGTACGGCCCAGTACATCACTGGGACCAAGCTTCCTGACATCCAGGACCTATATACTAGGCGGTGTCAGGAAGGCCCAAAAAATTGTCAAAACCTCCAGTCACCCAAGTCGGAGACTGTTCTCTCTGCTACCGCATGGCAAACGGTACCGGAGCACCAAGTTTAGGACGAAAAGAAAAGGTAACTCTTTACATCGTCAATTAATCAGCATGGTGTGTTTGATTCATATCATCTCCCCCCCCCCGTCAGGTTTTGAAGGAGACTCTAAGGTTGTACCCTACAGCACCAGGCACTTCTCGTTTCATCCCTAATGACATCGTCATCAACGGCATCCCCATCCCAGCAGGAGTCTCATGCTTGGTGAGTAGTCACCTCAAAAACAATGTGGAGGAGTGATGACTGTTGTATGATAATATCTCTAAGTTTAGTTGTGGTGTTAACATGTGATACGCTGTGGTACCTCAATGTGGTAAAGGAATGAAGTATCCTTGTCTAAGCCAGTGTGGCTCATACCTCAGTGTAGTAAAGGAATTAAGTATCCTTGTCTAAGCCAGTATGGTTCATACCTCAATGTAGTAAAGGAATGAAGTAGCCTTGTCTAAGCCAGTATGGCTCATACCTCAATGTAGTAAAGGAATGAAGTATCCTTGTCTAAGCCAGTATGGCTCATAACTGTCCTTGTCTAAGCCAGTATGGCTCATACCTCAATGTAGTAAAGGAATGGAGTAGCCTTGTCTAAGCCAGTGTGGCTCATACCTCAATGTAGTGAAGGAATGGAGTATCCTTGTCTAAGCCAGTGTGGCTCATACCTCAATGTAGCATCATTTTATAATTTACTTTTCTTATGTTAACATAGAATGTAAACATAGAATTTCTCAAAACACCATGATTGTGTAATGAAACCATGACAGGTAGTGCACCTAAGCTGAGATCTGGGTGTTTGAATGTATAATGTTAATACACAGAATGTGTTTTAAAACAGAAGTGTAGGAACTCTGAAACACCCAAAGTGGTTCTTCAACCTGAATATGGGTGTTTTTAAGAGAGCGTTGTGAAAACCCATTTTGGGGGTTCAGTGAATGTAAAAGCATCAACACTCAAAAATTATGTTTCTCATACAATCAATGGTTTACAAATCAAGTCATTTCAATGATTCGTTAATTTAATTTTACCAAAGTAATGTAAATCCAACTGCATATGTTACTCAAAATGTAATTTCATTTATGAGGATAACCAAAGTTAAGAGACAATAGATTGATTGAACTCATTGGAAGTATTTTTGTTTTAATCACTTTGCATTTCTTATCTTGGCTCTGTTTTAGAGGATTGTGGGTAACGTTTTTACACTATAATTCTTTCACACAATGTTGTTTACATGTTTGAAGAAGGAAGTCTGTATTTCTATATTGGTATTAAGCAGTTTGTTGTGTAATGGATCATGATGAACGGATATCAAAACTGTCAGGCATTTTGCGTTCAATGAACACCACCCCATTCCCACATAGACAAAGGAAATGACAACAAAGAGAAGGGATCTAATTCTGCTCTAAACAGAACTCGAAACACACCAAGTAATGTAACCTGTTCTGTTAGTGCTCCCAGTCCCTGAAGTGTTGTAATGTTTGATATTAGTGGTGTTACAACACACCGTGTCATGTGTTTCAATACTCCAGCAAAGATATGGTTTCGTCTCCTTCAAGTTGGTGGCAGCTCAGTTGCCACTAGTTAATGTAGCAATATTGATGTTACTCATATTGATGTTACACAGGAAACGGAAACCAGTTTTACACTTGCACTTTATTAATGTGCTGGTTGACAACATGCCTAGTAAGGGTTGCTTAACTATATATCTTTGTCAGTCGTGACTACAACACAAAGCATATTGAAACAGTTTTGGTGTTACAATGAACTTCATCTTAACAGTGTAGTCAACACCTCATTAACTATTTGTTCTAAACTGTCTTAAATCTTTTGTTTTCCCCTTATCTTGTCTGTCTACAGTTCAATTCGTATGTCTGTGGAAGGTTGGATAAGTTCTTTGAGGACCCGCTGAAGTTTGACCCAGAGAGGTTCCATCCAGACTGCCAAGTAAGTCACAAATACGTTGTCATTGTTTTATTGTTTCTTTACAACATTTGAATTGATTCAAGCAGAACTTCTCTCGTTGAAACTGGCATACATTGCATCCAGAAAATATTCAGACCACTTCACTTTTTCCACATTTTGTTACGTTACAGACTTATTCTAAAATGTATTTAAAAAACAATTTTTCCTCATCAATCTCCACAATACCCCATAGTATGAAGGAAAAAAAGGTTTTGAACATTTTTGCAAAATTGAGCTCAGTTGCATCCTGTTTCAGTTGATCATCCTTTAGGTGTTTCTACAACTTGATTGGAGTCCACCTGTAGTAAATTAAATTGAATGAACGTGATTTAGGAAGACGCATACCTGTATATATAAGGTCCCACTGTTGACAGTGCATGTCAAACAAAAACCAAGCCATGTGGTTGTACAATTGTCCATAGAGCTCCGAGACAGGAGTTGTCAATGCAAGATCTAGGGTAGGGTACCAAAGAAATGTCTGCGGCATTGACCCCCAGAACACAGTGGCCTCCATCATTCTTAAATGGAAGAGTTTTGAACCACCAAGACCCTCCCTAGAGCTGACCACCCAGCCAAACTGAGCAATTGGGGGAGAAGGGGCTTGGTCAGCGAGGTGAACAAGAACTCAATGGTCACTCTGACAGAGCTCCAGCCACTATATTCCACCCATGAGGCCAAAGACGGCACTTTTGATCAGTGATTGCAGGAAAGGGCTACTTGTGGTCATGAAGTCAAAGTTCGTCATGACTTACATGGTGGTTGGGTTTTGATTTCGTCCACTAACACGGGATAAACAGCTGTGGTGATTACGCTCTATCCGATGGCAGAACAGTGGATCAGACTTTGTTTACAAAAGACAACATGTAGCACATTTTTTACTTGAGAAATACTGCACTAAACACCTTAACTAGATGTAAAATTGCGTGACTAAAACCTTGTCGACAAAAAACACAATTAATTACAGATTTCTTGAGTTAACTTGGACTATTTGAGGAAGTGATACTGGCTTTGTTCCTATGGTGTCTCATGCAGTGGTGGGAAAAGTACCCAATTTTTCACACTGGAGTAAAAGTAAAGATACCTTAAAAGAAAATGACTCAAGTAAAAGTAAAAAGTCACCCAGTAAAATACTACTTGAGTTAAAGTCTAAAAGTATTTGGTTTTAAGTGTCCTTACGTATCAAAAGTAAAAGTATAAATCATTTTAAAATGTCTTATATTAAGCAAACCAGACGGCACGATATTCTTGTTTTCTTTAATCTACGGATAGCCAGGGTCACAGTTCAACACTCCGACATAATTTACAATCGAAGCATTTGTGTTTAGTGAGTCTACCCAATCAGAGGCAGAAGGATGAACTTAGTACTTTACACCACCTGGTCTCATGGTCTCACACAACTGTTATATCGAACCACACCCCCAAAACTGAAATCTAGTTTATCTTAATGAGCAACAGAAAAACACACATTTGGACTCAGTCACTTTTTAAGAGCTAACAGACACGTTGTGTTGTTTCTGTCCTGAGACCCTATTACTGCTACTACCCCCTTCGCCCTGGGACCACGCTCATGTCTGGGACAGAGCTTCGCACAGGTGAGCAGACTGTCCGTATGAAATACATTGAAACAACTGTATTTGGGATTGTTCTCTGCTTGATCCTAGTATCCATCCTAGTTAGATTACTCCTGGACTTCTGCCCATTATGTACTTTTTTTAATAGTTGAGCACACACCAGATTTGTCATCCTTTAAAGGGATCTGTTGTTCACAGATGGAGGCCAAGGTAGTGATGGCCAAGCTGCTCCAGAGGTTTGACTTCAGCCTGCTGCCTGGCCAGTCCTTTTGACATCCTGGACACTGGGACTTCCTTGAGACCAAAGAGGAGTGGTGTAACATCAGACACAGAGGACAGACACCTGCAGCCTGACCTGACTGGGACCTGAACATGACTAGCACTTCTCTATAACATACTTGTCTTATTTCTTATACTTCTTATGGAGCAAATTACCTTTTCATTCAATGAAGCACCTTATTCAAATATCTAGCTATTTTTATGAAAATGATTTTGAACAATTATGTTTATTCTTTGTATCAATGGTGAAACAATATCTTAAATATGACGGTTCTATGTGTTGAAGAGTTACTAGGACAGACTTGACATCGGAGTGTTTGTATTTGTACCGATTCCTTGTTGTTAATTTACCCTTATCATGTTGTTACTATGCAGTATACCATTTATCACATAATATAAAGGTTACTATGCAGTATACCATTTATCACATAATATAAAGGTTACTATGCAGTATACCATTTATCACATAATATAAAGGTTACTATGCAGTATACCATTTATCACATAATATAAAGGTTACTATGCAGTATACCATTTATCACATAATATAAAGGTTACTATGCAGTATACCATTTATCACATAATATAAAGGTTACTATGCAGTATACCATTTATCACATAATATAAAGGTCACTATGCAGTATACCATTTATCACATAATATGAAGGTTACTATGCAGTATACCATTTATCACATAATATAAAGGTTACTATGCAGTATACCATTTATCACATAATATAAAGGTTACTATGCAGTATACCATTTATCACATAATATAAAGGTTACTATGCAGTATACCATTTATCACATAATACAAACGGTTACTATGCAGTATACCATTGATCACATAATACAAACGGTTACTATGCAGTATACCATTTATCACATAATATAAAGGTTACTATGCAGTATACCATTGATCACATAATACAAACGGTTACTATGCAGTATACCATTTATCACATAATATAAAGGTTACTATGCAGTATACCATTTATCACATAATATAAAGGTTACTATGCAGTATACCATTTATCACATAATATAAAGGTTACTATGCAGTATACCATTTATCACATCAATAAAGGTTGCTAAGTATACCATTTATCACATAATACAAACGGGTTACTATGCAGTATACCATTTATCACATAATATAAAGGTTACTATGCAGTCTACATTTATCACGTTTACTATGCAGTAACCATTTATCACGTAATATAAAGGTTACTATGCAGTACATACCATTTATCACATAATATAAAAGGTTACTATGCAGTATACCATTTATCACATAATATAAAGGTTACTATGCAGTATACCATTTATCACATAATATAAAGGTTACTATGCAGTATACCATTTATCACGTAATATAAAGGTTACTATGCAGTATACCATTTATCACATAATATATAATGCAGTATACCATTATCAAAATATAAAGAGATTTATAAAGTTAATTAACTTCATTGATGAACTTCCTAACCAACATTACCACAGTGCCTCTGTGTGAGTGAATTGACTATATTTTAATAAAATAATTGACCAAACATCACTGAGCTCCAGAAGATTAGAATACTTTTATCCACAAGGTGTCGCTGTGAACCTGCAGACAAACCAAGAACATTCATTCTCATGTTTTGTATCTTGTTTACACCCATAAGACCTTGCTTTTTAAAATTTTGACTAACGACATGCCACTGACTTTGACTAATGCCAGTGTGTCTATGTATGCGGATGACTCAACACTATAACACGTCAGCTACAGCGACTGAATGACTGCAACACTCAACAAAGAGCTGCAGTTTGTTTCAGAGTGGGTGGCAAGGAATAAGTTAGCCCTAAATATTTCTAAAACTAAAAGCGTTATATTTGGAACAAAACACTCACTAAACCCTAAACCTGAACTAAATATTGTACTAAATTATGTGGAAATTGAGCAAGTTGAGATGACTAAACTGCTTGGAGTAACACTAGATTGTAAACTGTCTTGGTAAAAACATATTGATGCACTAGTAGCTAAGATGGGGAGAAGTCTGTCTATAATAAAGCGATGCTCTGCCTTCTTAACAGCACTATCAACAAGGAAGGTCCTACAGGCCCTAGTTTTGTCACACCTTGACTACTTGTTCAGTCGTGTGGTCAGGTGCCAGAATAAAGGACTTAGGAAAATTACAATTGGCTACGAACAGAGCAGCTTGGCTGGCCCTTGGATGTACACAGAGAGCTAATTATTGATATGGCATGTCAATCTCTCCTGGCTGAAAGTGGAGGAGAGATTGACTTCATCACTACTTTTATTTATGAGGGGGTTTGAAATGTTGAATGCACTGAGCTGTCTGTAAACTACTGGCACACAGCTCGGACACTCATGCATACCACACAAGACATGCCACAAGAGGTCTCTTCACAGTCCCCAAATCCAGAACAGACTATGGAGGCACACAGTATTAAATAGAGCCATGACTACATGGAACTCTATTCCACATCAAGTAACTGACGAAAGCAGTAAAATTAGATTTGATAAAAACAGATAAAAAGCACTTTTATGGAACAACGGGACTGTGAAGCAATGCAAACATTGGTACAGATACATGCACCCACACACACACACACACATACGATAACATACGCACTATACATACACATGGATTTAGTACTGTAGATATGTGGTAATGGTGGAGTAGGGGCCTGAGGCCACACAGTGTGTTGTGGATTTCTGTGAATGTATTGTAATGTTTAAAAATGGTATAAATTGCCTTAATTTTGCTGGACCCCAGGAAGAGTAGCTGCTGCTTTGGGGTTATGGGGTTCCACAATAAAAACAAGTACAAATACCTCTAGATGGGTCATTTTAGACAATGAGAATGACAGATCTATAACTCACATTTCTACGTGAATTTGGTCGAGTCGCCCAAAAAGTGACATATTGCAGCTTTAAAAGTAGACAAGTAGACTAGTAGCACAGATCCTGGATATAGTGATGAGATGCCTGCATCTCCACTCTAACAATGGGATTCGTTGTTCACAGGGCGGAATGGTGGGCTGTGAAGCTCCCTCCTATTCCTATCTTTGGATTGGTGGATACATCTCGTTATTTTAATACATTTTTAAATATCCGATGTGAGGTATTGACCACCAGTATTCGGTATTCACCACCAGTATTCGGTAGAGTGAGATGCTATGCTACTAACCTCATGTACATGTATAGAACATCTCGAATTTCAACAGAGAAGGTGCTATGCTATTCTCATCAAATAAAATAAAATGTTATTGGTCACATACACATGGTTAGTAGAGTGTAGCGAAATGCTTGTGCTTCTAGTTCCGACTATGCAGTAAAATCTAACAAGTAACCTAACAAATTCACAACAACTATCTTATATACACAAATGTAAAGGGATGAATAAGAATATGTACATATACAGTTGAAGTCAGAAGTTTACATACACCTTAGCCAACTACATTTAAACTCAGTTTTTCACAATTTCTGACATTTAATCCCAGTAAATATTCCCTGTTTTAGGTCCGTTAGGATCACCAAATGTTTAGCAGATAATAAACTACAGGACTGTTTTGCTATCACAGACTGGAACACGGGATTTTTCAATAAGTGTATTGAGGGCGCATCCCCACAGTGACTGTACGTACATACCCCAACCAGAAGCCATGGATTACAGGTAACATTCGTACTGAGATAAAGGGTAGAGCTGCCGCTTTCAAGGTGCAGGACTCTAACCCAGAAGCCTACAATAAATCCCGCTATGACCTGCGACGAACCATCAAACAGGCAAAGCGTCAATACAGGGCTAAGATTGAATCATACTACACCGGCTCCGATGCTCGTCTTATTTGGCAGGGCTTGCAAACTATTACAGACTACAAAGGGAAGCACAGATGCGAGCTGCCCAGTGACACAAGCCTACCAGATGAGCTAAATCACTTCTATGCTCGCTTCGAGGCAAGCAACACTGAGGCATGCATGAGAGCATCAGCTGTTCCGGACGACTGTGTGATCACGCTCTCCATAGCCGATGTGAGTAAGACCTTTAAACAGATCAACATACACAAGGCTGCGGGGCCAGATGGATTTCAGGACATGTGCTCCGGGCATGTGCTGACCAACTGGCAGGTGTGTTCACTGACATTTCAACATGTCCCTGATTGAGTCTGTAATACCAACATGTTTCAAGCAGACCACCATAGTCCCGTGCCCAAGAACACAAAGGCAACCTGCTTAAATGACTACAGACCCGTAGCACTCACGTCCGTAGCCATGAAGTGCTTTGAAAGGTTGGTAATGGCTCACATCAACACCATTATCCCAGAAACCCTAGACCCACTCCAATTTGCATACTGCCCAAACAGATCCACAGATTATGCAATCTCTATTGCACTCACACTGCCCTTTCCCACCTGAGCACGCTGATCCTCAACACTGGAGCTCCCCAGGGTGCGTGCTCAGTCCCCTCCTGTACTCCCTGTTCACCCACGACCATGCAATCACGACTGCAAAAAAAACCATCATTAAGTTTGCAGACGACACAGCAGTGGTAGGCTTGATCACCGACACCGACGAGTCAGCCTATAAGGAGGAGGTCAGAGACCTGGCCGGGTGGTGCCAGAATAACAACCTATCCCTCAACGTAACCAAGACTAAGGAGATGATTGTGGACTACAGGAAAAGGAGGAGGACCGAGCACGCCCCATTCTCATCGACGGGGCTGTAATGGAGCAGGTTGAGCGCTAGGTTCCTTGGTGTCCACATTAACAACAAAACTAAAATGGTCCAAACACACCAAGACAGTTGTGAAGAGGGCACGACAAAGCCTATTCCGCCTCAGGAATCATAAAAAGATTTGCATGGGTGCTGAGATCCTCAAAGGTTCTAAAGCTGCAACATCCCCGAGCATCCTGACCGGTTGCATCCACTGCCTGGTACGGAAACTGCTCAGCCTCCGACTGCAAGGCACTACAGAGTGGGAGTAGTGCGTCCGGCCCAGTACATCACTTGGGCAAAGCTGTCTGCCATCCAGGACCTCTTCTACACCAGGCGGTGTCAGAGGAAGGCCCTAAAATTGTCAAAGACCCCAGTCATAGACTGTTCTCTCTACTACCACATGGTAAGTGGTACCGGAGTGCCAAGTCTGGGACAAAAAGGCTTCTCAACAGTTTTTACCCCGAGCAATAAGACTCCTGAACAGGTAATCAAATGGCAAAAAAAAAAAATAGTTTTAATGACTCCAACCTAAGTGGATGTAAACTTCCGACTTCAACTGTAAATATATGGATGAGCGATGTCGTGCAGCATCGGCAAGATGCAGTAGATGGTGTAGAATACAGCATATACATATGAGAATAGTAATGTAGGATATGTAAACATTATTAAAGTGGTGTTATTTAAAGTGACTAGTGATACCTTTATTAAGTCTGTTTATTTAAGTGGCCAGAGATTTGAGTCTGTTTGTTGGCAGCAGCCTCTCTATGTTAGCGATGGCTGTCTAACAGTCTGATGGCCTTGAGATGATTTTCAGTCTCTTGGTCCCAGCTTTGATGCACCTGTACTGACCTCGCCTTCTGGATGACAGTGGTGTGAACAGGCAGTGACTCGGGTGGTTGTTCTACTTCATGATCTTTTTGGCTTTCCTGTGACATTGGCTGCTGTAGGTGTGCTGGAGGGCAGGTAGTTTGCCCCCGGTGATGCGTTGTGCAGAACCCACTACCCTCTGGAGAGCCTTGCAGAAATTCTTAGTTTGTGCAAACCCACAGTTGCATCAGCAGTCTGGGTGGCTGGTCTCAGACGATCCTGCAGGTGAAGAAGCTGGATGTGGAGATCCTGGACTGGCGTGGTTACACGTGGTCTGCAGTTGGGAGGCCGGTTGGACGTATTCTCTAAAATTATGTTGGAGGCGGCTTATGGTAGAGAAATTAACATTACATTCTCTGGTAAGAACTCTGGTGGAAATTCCTGCAGTCAACATGGCAATTGCATGCTCCTCTAAACTTGAGACGATCCTGTGGCATTGTGCTGTGTGACAAAATAACACATTTTAGTAGCCTCTTATTGTCCCGAGCACAAGGTGCACCTTCGTAATGCTCATGCTGTTTTATCAGCTTGAAATACAACACCTGTTAGGTGGATGGAATATCTTGGCAAGGAGAAATGCTCTTTAACAGGGATGTAAAGAAATTTGTGGACAAAATTTATGCCAAATAAGCTTTTTTTTACAAAGTAAACTTTCTGTGGGATCTTTATTTCAGCTCATGAAACATGGGAACAACACTACATGTTGCATTTATATTTTTGTTCAGTATAGATCAAATAAAACATCACCTATCAAAATGCAATACTTTTTAATATTGACTAAATTGACACTCTCATTGTCACCATACAAAAACACATCACTTGCTTAATAATTTGGCCGTGTAGCTACAAAGAGACTGAGTTTTCACCCCGTCCTGACCCCTCCGCCCCTAGAAGAAACCTCTTTTCTCAAAGCTAAGAATACAGATCTTGGGAAAATATGAGGTGAGAAAATATGTTTTAGACAAGTCATCCTACTCAGAATTCCAAGTCGGGAACTCGGGCCTCTTTCTTGAGCTCCGACCTGAAGATCAATGATGTCATGATTCAACAGTTCCCAGTTGTCTTGAAAGCACCATAAATCCAGAGAATGCCAGACTTTGATGACAAAATTTGCCCACGAAGGACTGTCACACCACCTTCCTGTTCAAGTGAGCACAGCACAACAAGGTGAGTCCAGAAATGTATTGTATGCTGCTGCATAAATGATGTAATATGACAGGGAGATATGTAGACTTTAGCTAAGAAAGTAATACTAAGTGTATGTTCTTTGCTCATGTGTTATGCAGGTGAGT
>NW_027036896.1:7500-16328 GCF_034236695.1 Oncorhynchus nerka | reverse complement strand
GAGAGAGAGAGACAGAGACAGAGAGAGAGAGACAGAGAGACAGAGAGACAGAGAGAGAGAGAGAGAGACGGAGACAGAGAGAGAGAGAGAGAGAGAGAGAGAGAGAGAGAGAGACATTTACATCATTTACATTTAAGTCATTTAGCAGACGCTCTTATCCAGAGCGACTTACAAATTGGTGCTTTCACCTTATGACATCCAGTGGAACAGCCACTTTTACAATAGTGCATCTAGGTCTTTTAAGGGGAGGGGGGAGAAGGATTACTTTATCCTATCCTAGGTATTCCTTAAAGAGGTGGGGTTTCAGGTGTCTCCGGAAGGTGGTGATTGACTCCGCTGTCCTGGCGTCGTGAGGGAGTTTGTTCCACCATTGGGGGCCAGAGCAGCGAACAGTTTTGACTGGGCTGAGCGGGAACTGTACTTCCTCAGTGGTAGGGAGGCGAGCAGGCCAGAGGTGAATGAACGCAGTGCCCTTGTTTGGGTGTAGGGCCTGATCAGAGCCTGAGGTACTGAGGTGCCTTTCCCTCACAGCTCCGTAGGCAAGCACCATGGTCTTGTAGCGGATGCGAGCTTCAACTGGAAGCCAGTGGAGAGAGCGGAGGAGCGGGGTGACGTGAGAGAACTTGGGAAGGTTGAACACCAGACGGGCTGCGGCGTTCTGGATGAGTTGTAGGGGTTTAATGGCACAGGCAGGGAGCCCAGCCAACAGCGAGTTGCAGTAATCCAGACGGGAGATGACAAGTGCCTGGATTAGACCTGCGCCGCTTCCTGTGTGAGGCAGGGTCGTACTCTGCTGGATGTTGTAGAGCATGAACCTACAGGAACGGGCCACCGCCTTGATGTTAGTTGAGAACGACAGGGTGTTGTCCAGATCACGCCAGGTTCTTAGCGCTCTGGGAGGAGGACACAATGGAGTTGTCAACCGTGATGCTTATGAGATCATGGGAACGGGGCAGTCCTTCGGGAGGAAGAGCAGCTCCGTCTTGCCGAGGTTCAGCTTGAGGTGGTGATCCGTCATCCACACGGATATGTCTGCCAGACATGCAGAGATGCGATTCGCCACCTGGTCATCAGAAGGGGGAAAGGAGAAGATTAATTGTGTGTCGTCTGCATAGCAATGATAGGAGAGACCATGTGAGGTTATGACAGAGCCAAGTGACTTGGTGTATAGCGAGAATAGGAGAGGGCCTAGAACAGAGCCCTGGGGGACACCAGTGGTGAGAGACGTGGTGTGGAGATGATTCCTCGCCACGCCACCTGGTAGGAGCGAATTCGTCAGGTAGGACGCAATCCAAGCGTGGGCCGCGCCGGAGATGCCCAACTCGGAGAGGGTGGAGAGGAGGATCTGATGGTTCACAGTATCGAAGGCAGCCGACAGGGTCTAGAAGGATGAGAGCAGAGGAGAGAGAGAGTTAGCTTTAGCAAAGGAGCGCCTGTGATACAGAGAAGAGCAGTCTCAGTTGAATGACTAGTCTTGAAACCTGACTGATTTGGATCAAGAAGGTCATTCTGAGAGAGATAGCGGGGAGAGCTGGGCTAAGGGACGGCACGCTCAAGAGTTTTGGAGAGAAAAGAAAGAAGGGATACTGGTCTGTAGTTGTTGACATCGGAGGGATCGAGTGTAGGTTTTTTTTCAGAAGGGGTGCACCCCCGCTCTCTTGAAGACGGAAGGGACGCAGCCAGCTGTCAGGGATGAGTTGATGAGCCAGGTGAGGTCAGGGAGGAGGTCTCCGGAAATGGTCTGGAGAAGAGAGGAGGGGATAGGGTCAAGCGGCAGGTTGTAGGGCGGCCGGTCAGTCACAAGACGCGAGATTTCATCTGGAGAGAGAGGGGAGAAAGAGGTCAGAGCACAGGGTAGGGGCAGTGTGAGAGCAGAACTAGGCGGTGTCCGTTTGACTTAGCAAACGAGGATCGGATGTCAAAGCCGACCTTCTTTTCAAAATGGTTGACGGGGTCATCTGCAGAGAGGGAGGAGGGGGGAGGGGAGGAGGATTCAGGAGGGAGGAGAAGGTTGCAAAGAGCTTCCTAGGGTTAGAGGCAGATGCTTGGAATTTAGAGTGGTAGAAAGTGGCTTTAGCAGCAGAGACAGAGGAGGAAAATGTAGAGAGGAGGGAGGAAAGGATGCCAGGTCCGCAGGGAGGCGAGTTTTCCTCCATTTCCGCTCGGCTGCCCGGAGCTCCTGTTCTGTGAGCTCGCAATGAGTCGCCGAGCCACGGAGCGGGAGGGGAGGACCGAGCCGGCCTGGAGGATAGGGGACATAGAGAGTCAAAGGATGCAGAAAGGGAGGAGAGGAGGGTTGAGGAGGCAGAATCAGGAGATAGGTTGGAGAAGGTTTGAGCAGAGGGAAGAGATGATAGGATGGAAGAGGAGAGAGTAGCGGGGGAGAGAGAGCGGAGGTTGGGACGGCGCGATACCATCCGAGTAGGGGCAGTGTGGGAAGTGTTGGATGAGAGCGAGAGGGAAAAGGATACAAGGTAGTGGTCGGAGACTTGGAGGGAGTTGCAATGAGGTTAGTGGAGGAACAGCATCTAGTAAAGATGAGGTCGAGCGATTGCCTGCCTTGTGAGTAGGGGGAAGGTGAGAGGGTGAGGTCAAAAGAGGAGAGGAGTGGAAAGAAGGAGGCAGAGAGGAATGAGTCGAAGGTAGACGTGGGGAGGTTAAAGTCGCCCAGAACTGTGAGAGGTGAGCCGTCCTCAGGAAAGGAGCTTATCAAGGCATCAAGCTCATTGATGAACTCTCCGAGGGAACCTGGAGGGCGATAAATGATAAGGATGTTAAGCTTGAAAGGGCTAGTAACTGTGACAGCATGGAATTCAAAGGAGGCGATAGACAGATGGGTAAGGGGAGAAAGAGAGAATGACCACTTGGGAGAGATGAGGATCCCGGTGCCACCACCCCGCTGACCAGAAGCTCTCGGGAGGCTACGCTAATGCAGAGGAGATTGGAATGACAAGTGGACTACACGTCTCGAATGTTCAGAAAGTTAAGCTTACGTAGCAAGAATCTAATTGACTAAAATGATTAAAATGATACAGTACTGCTGGGGTAGGCTAGCTGCGTTGTTGACACTACCCTAATCAAGTCGTACCGTTGAGTGTGAAGTTTCTACAATGCTGCTTTTCGGGAGCTAGCTGGCTAGCTAGCAGTGTTGGTTACGTTACGTTGCGTTAGGAGAACGACAATAGCTGGCTAGCTAACCTAGAAAATCGCTCTAGACTACACAATTATCTTTGAAACAAAGACTGGCTATGTAGCTAGCTATGTAGCTAGCTACGATCAAACAAATCACACCGTTGGGACTGTAATGAAATGAAATGAAAATGTGATACTACCTGTGGAGCGAGCGTGAATGCGACCGAATGCGAAAGTTCTATTCAGTAGACGTTGGCTGGCTATTGGCTAGCTAGGAGTGTCTCCTACGTTAAGGACGACAAAATAGCTGGCTAGCTAACCTCGGTGAATTAGGATATTCACTCTAAGATTACACACTCTAAACTACACAATTATCTTGGATACGAAGACAGCAAAGACAACTATGTAGCTAGCTAATACTACACTAATCAAGTCGTTCAGTTGAGTGTGATAGTTACTACAGTGCTACGGTAGCCGGTGAACGTATGCTAGCTGGCTAGCTGCTAGGCAGATAGGAGGACGACGAAATACGATAATAACGCAATTATCACTCTAAGACTCCATACTCTAAACTACACAATTATCTTGGATACGAAGACAGCAAAGACAACTATGTAGCTAGCTAACACTACACTAATCAAGTCGTTCAGTTGAGTGTGATAGTTACTACAGTGCTACGGTAGACGGTGAACGTGTTGGGCAGATAGGAGACGACGAAATACGATAATTACGCAATTATCTTTGATACAACGACGACAAATCAGACTGTTGTACTATACTGAAATGTAATGAAATGTAATGAAAAAGTTATACAACCTGCAGACCGAAGCGCGGATGCGACCGGCTCGCTCCAACCCGGAAGTTCCAAGTTCTAAAGAGACAGAGAGACAGAGAGACAGAGAGACAGAGAGAGAGAGAGAGAGAGACGGAGACAGAGAGACAGAGACAGAGAGACAGAGAGACAGAGAGACAGAGAGAGAGACAGAGAGACAGAGAGAGAGAGAGAGAGACAGAGAGACAGAGAGAGAGAGAGACAGAGAGAGAGACAGAGAGACAGAGAGAGAGAGAGAGAGAGAGAGACAGAGAGAGAGACAGAGAGACAGAGAGAGAGAGAGACAGAGAGAGAGACAGAGAGACAGAGAGAGAGAGAGAGAGACAGAGAGAGAGAGAGGAGAGAGAGAGAGAGAGAGAGGAGAGAGACAGAGAGAGAGAGAGAGACAGAGAGAGAGACAGAGAGAAAGAGAGAGTTAATTTTTATTGTTTTCTTCACTTCATATATTATCTACCTCACTTGCTTTGGCAATGTTAACACATGTTTCCCATGCCAATAAAGCCCCTTGAATTGAATTGAATTGAATTGAGAGAGACAGAGAGAGAGACAGAGAGAGAGAGAGAGAGAGAGAGTGAGACAGAGAGAGAGTGAGATGAGAGAGAGAGAGAGAGAGAGAGAGAGAGAGAGTGAGACGAGAGAGAGAGCAGAGTGAGAGAGATACAGAGAGAGAGAGTGAGACAGAGAGAGAGGAGAGAGAGAGAGGAGAGAGAGAAGTAGAGATGTATACAGACAGTTCAAGAAGAATTGAAGGCAGCCAACAGATAATTCCTTGCTGTCTAAATCGGAGCTGAAAGGAAATGATTGAATTTATGGAATACCATAGAGGGAAAACAGAGAGACGGGAGAACAGGCAGACACACAGGGTTCTGACACGAAGGTTTCTGACATACAGGGTTCTGACACACAGGGTTCTGACACACAGGGTTCAGACACACAGGTTCAGACACACAGGTTCAGACACACAGGGTTCTGACACACAGGTTCAGACACACAGGTTCAGACACACAGGGTTCAGACACACAGGGTTCAGACACACAGGTTCAGACACACAGGTTCAGACACACAGGTTCAGACACTCAGGTTCAGACACACAGGGTTCAGACAGACAGGGTTCTGACACACAGGGTTCTGACACACAGGTTCAAACACACAGGGTTCTGTTCAGACACACAGGGTTCTGACACACAGGTTCAAACACACAGGGTTCTGTTCAGACACACGGGGTTCTGACACACAGGGTTCTGTTCAGACACACAGGTTCAGACACACAGGGTTCAGACACACAGGGTTCAGACACACAGGGTTCTGACACGAAGGTTTCTGACACACAGGTTTCTGACACACAGGGTTCTGACACACAGGGTTCTGACACACAGGGTTCAGACACACAGGTTCAGACACACAGGGTTCTGACACACAGGTTCAGACACACAGGGTTCTGACACACAGGTTCAGACACACAGGGTTCTGACACACAGGGTTCTGACACACAGGGTTCTGACACACAGGTTCAGACACACAGGGTTCAGACACACAGGTTCAGACACACAGGTTCAGACACACAGGTTCAGACACACAGGTTCAGACACTCAGGTTCAGACACACAGGGTTCAGACACACAGGGTTCAGACACACAGGGTTCTGACACACAGGGTTCAGACACACAGGGTTCTGACACACAGGTTCAAACACACAGGGTTCTGTCTCAGACACACAGGTTCAGACACACAGGGTTCTGACACACAGGTTCAAACACACAGGGTTCTGTTCAGACACACAGGGTTCAGACACACAGGGTTCAGACACACAGGGTTCTGACACACAAGGTTCAGACACACGGGGTTCTGACACACAGGGTTCTGTTCAGACACACAGGGTTCAGACACACAGGGTTCAGACACACGGGGTTCAGACAAACGGGGTTCAGACACACGGGGTTCAGACACACAGGTTCAAACACACAGGGTTCAGACACACAGGGTTCTGACACACAGGTTCAAACACACAGGGTTCAGACACACAGGGTTATGACACACAGGTTCAAACACACAGGGTTCTGACACACAGGGTTCTGACACACAGGTTCAAACACAGAGGGTTCTGACACAAAGGTTCAGACACACAGGTTCAGACACACAGGGTTCAGACACACGGGGTTCAGACACACAGGGTTCAGACACACGGGGTTCAGACACACGGGGTTCAGACACACAGGGTTCTGACACACAGGTTCAGACACACAGGGTTCAGACACACAGGGTTCGTACACACAGGGTTCAGACACACGGGGTTCAGACACACGGGTTCAGACACACAGGGTTTAGACACACGGGGTTCTCCCTCCTCCCTCCCTCCCTCCCTCCCTCCTCCCTGTCCCTGTCCCTGTCCCTCTCCTTTACCTGTCCCTCCCCTGTCCCTCTCCCTGTCCCTCTCCCTGTCCCTGTCCCTGTCCCTCTCCCTTTCCCTGTCCCTCTCCCTGGCCCTTTCCCTCTCCCTCTCCCTTTCCCTGTCCCTCTCCCTGTCCCTCTCCCTAGCCCTCTCCCTAGCCCTTTCCCTGGCCCTTTCCCTGGCCTTTTCCCCTGTCCCTCTCCTGTCCTCTCTCCCTGTCCCTCTCCTAGCCTTTTCCCTGGCCCTTTCCCTGACCCTCTCCCTGGCCCTCCCTGACCTCTCCCTGACCCTTCCCTGACCCTCTCCCTGTCCCTCTCCCTAGCCCTTTCCCTGGCCATTTCCCTGACCTCTCTCCCTGACCCTCTACCTGACCCTCTCCCTGACCCTCTCCCTGTCCCTCTCCCTGTCCCTCTCCCAGGCCCTCTCCTTTTCCCTCTCCCTGGCCTCTCTCCCTGGTCCTCTCCCTTTTCCTCTCCCTGGCTCCACTCCCTGGTCCCTCTCCCTTTCCCTTTCCCTGGTCCCTCTCCCTGGACCTCTCCCTTTCCCTCTCCCCTGGCCCTCTCCCTGGACCTCTCCCTTTCCCTCTCCCTGGCTCTCTCTCCCTGGCCCTCTCCCTGGCCCACTCCCTGGTCCCTCTCCCTGGTCTCTCTCCTTTCCCTCTCCCTGGCCCTCTCCTTGGTCCTCTCCTTTCCCTCTCCCTGGTCTCTCTCCCTGGCCTCTCTCCCTTTCCCTCTCCCTGGTCCTCCCCTGGTCCCTCTCCCCTGGCCTCTCTCCCTTTCCCTCTCCCTGGCCCTCTCCCTTTCCCTCTCCCTGCCCTCTCCCTGGCCCTCTCCCTGGTCCTCTCCCTGGCCCTTTGTCTCTATGGCTTTGTGATTACTGCTCTGGTGTTTCAGTACTATTAATTGTCCAGTTCTTGAGATTCTACCTGGAATTGACTGTTACCAAGGTTACTGAGGGTTCAACCTGGACTTGACGGTTACCAATGTTTTTAAGGATTCTGGCCACATGAGTCCCTCAAGATAAGATGACCTTCTGAAAGGACAAAATAGCCTGTTGACTGACTGTCGCTCTCTCTCCCCTCACAGTGACGTGTCCCGTGAACGAGGTCCTAACAGTCCCTGTCTCTCCTCACAGTGACGTGTCCCATGAACGAGGTCCTAACAGTCCCTGTCTCCCCTCACAGTGACGTGTCCCATGAACGAGGTCCTAACAGCCCCTGTCTCTCTCCTCACAGTGACGTGTCCCATGAACGAGGTCCTAACAGCCTCCACGGGTGTCATCATGAGCCAGTCCCCGGTAGCGGCTTCTCACTTTGAGTCCTGTTCCTGGGTGGTCAAGGTAGAGCCGGGCTACAACATCACGTTTACTATACAACACTTCCAGACCAGCCGGCAGTTTGACCAACTGGAGATCTTTGACGGTGAGCGTCTGTTCCTTGTTTTAATGTTTTAATGTTGTTTTTATGTTTTAATTGTTGTTTTACAACAGGAGCATTATAATCCAGAACAGGAGCATTATAATCCAGAACAGGAGCATTATAATCCAGAACAGGAGCATTATAATCCAGAACAGGAGCATTATAATCCAGAACAGGAGCATTATAATCCAGAACAGGAGCATTATAATCCAGAACAGGAGCATTATAATCCAGAACAGGAGCATTATAATCCAGAACAGGAGCACTATAATCCAGAACAGGAGCACTGTAGTCCAGAACAGGAGCACTGTAGTCCAGAACAGGAGCACTGTAGTCCAGAACAGGAGGACTATAATCCAGAACAGGAGCATTATAATCCAGAACAGGAGCACTGTAGTCCAGAACAGGAGCATTATAATCCAGAACAGGAGCACTGTAGTCCAGAACAGGAGCATTATAATCCAGAACAGGAGCACTGTAGTCCAGAACAGGAGCATTATAATCCAGAACAGGAGCATTATAATCCAGAACAGGAGCATTATAATCCAGAACAGGAGCACTGTAGTCCAGAACAGGAGCATTATAATCCAGAACAGGAGCATTATAATCCAGAACAGGAGCATTATAATCCAGAACAGGAGCACTGTAGTCCAGAACAGGAGCACTATAATCCAGAACAGGAGCATTATAATCCAGAACAGGAGCACTGTAGTCCAGAACAGGAACATTATAATCCAGAACAGGAGCATTATAATCCAGAACAGGAGCATTATAATCCAGAACAGGAGCACTGTAGTCCAGAACAGGAGCACTATAATCCAGAACAGGAGCATTATAATCCAGAACAGGAGCACTGTAGTCCAGAACAGGAGCATTATAATCCAGAACAGGAGCACTATAATCCAGAACAGGAGCATTATAATCCAGAACAGGAGCACTATAGTCCAGAACAGGAGCATTATAATCCAGAACAGGAGCACTGTAGTCCAGAACAGGAGCATTATAATCCAGAACAGGAGCATTATAATCCAGAACAGGAGCATTATAATCCAGAACAGG
>NW_027036895.1:0-16325 GCF_034236695.1 Oncorhynchus nerka | reverse complement strand
TGTTAGTTCAGTTGCATGTATTGCTAATGATACCCCACCCAAATCTAATAATACCCCAAATCTGTGTGCACTCACGCAGCCCAGATCTGTTAGGTGCCCTGCCCCGATCTGGTGCCCCACACCACCCCCAAATCTGTGTACCCCACACCACCCCAAATCTAATGATACTCACACCACCCCAAATCTAATGATACCCACACCACCCCAAATCTAATGATACCCCACCACCCCAAATCTAATGATACCACCAACCCCAGATCTGTGATACCCCACACCACCCCAAATCTAATGACACCACACCACCCCAAATCTAATGATACCCACACCACCCCAAATCTAATGATACCTCACCACCCCAAATCTAATGACACCACACACCACCCCAAATCTAATGATACCCCACACCACCCCCAAATCTAATGATACCCACTCCCAAATCTAATGATACCCCAACACAAATCTAATGATACCCACACCACCCCAAATCTAATAACACCACCCAAAATCTGTGATACCTCACACCACCCCCAGATCTATTGATACCCCACACCACTCCAAACCCCAAATCTAATGATACCACACCACCCAAAATCTAATGATACCTCACACCACCCAAATCTAATGATACCCCACACCACCCCAAATCTAATGATACCCCAAATCTACCACCCTCTAATAATACCAAATCTAATGATACCTCACACCACCCCAAATCTAATGATACCTCACACCACCCCAAATCTAATGATACCCCACACCACCCCAAATCTAATGATACCTCCAAATCTAATGATACCTCACACCACCCCAAATCTAATGATACCTCCACCACCCCAAATCTAATGATACCACACCACCCCAAATCTAATGATATGCCCACAAATCTAATGATACCCCACACTCACCCAAATCTAATGATACCTCACACCACCTAATGACACCCCACACCACCCCAAATCTAAATCTAATGATACCTCCCACCCTCCCCAAATCTAATGATATCACACCACCCCAAATCTAATGATGCCCCAAATCTGTTGATACACCCCAAATCTAATGATACCCCACACCACCCCAAATCTAATGATACCCCACACCACCCCCAAATCTAATAATACCCCCCCCAAATCTAATGATACCCCACACCACCCCAAATCTAATGATACCCCACACCACCCCAAATCTAATGATACCCCACACCACCCCAAATCTAATGATACCTCACACCACCCCAAATCTAATGATACCCCACACCACCCCAAATCTAATGATACCCCACACCACCCCAAATCTAATGATACCCCACACCACCCCAAATCTAATGATACCTACACCACCCCAAATCTAATGATACCTCACACCACCCCAAATCTAATGAACCACCCCAAATCTAATGATACCCCACACCACCCCAAATCTAATGATACCCCACACCACCCCAAATCTAATGATACCCCCACCCCAAATCTAATGATACACCCCAAATCTAATGATACCTCACACCACCCCAAATCTATTGATACCCACCCTACCCCAAAAATCTAATGATACCTCACACCACCCCAAATCTAATGATACCCCACACCACCCCAAATCTAATGACACCCCACACACCCCCTAATAATGCCCAAATCTAATGATACACCCCCCCAAATCTAATGATACCTCCCACACCACCCCAAATCTAATGATACCCCACACCACCCCAAATCCCCCAAATCTAATGATATACCACCCCAAATCTAATGATACCTCACACCACCCCAAATCTAATGATACCCCCACCCCAAATCTACCCCCACCCCAAATCTAATGATACCCCACCACCCCAAATCTACACCACCCCAAATCTAATGATACCCCACACCACCCCAAATCTAATGATACCCCACACCACCCCAAATCTAATGATACCCCACACCACCCCAAATCTAATGATACCACCCCAAATCTAATGATACCCCACACCACCCCAAATCTAATGATACCCCACACCACCCCAAATCTAATAATACCCCACACCACCCCAAATCTAATGATACCCACACCACCCCAAATCTAATGATACCCCACACCACCCCAAATCTAATGATACCCCACACCACCCCAAATCTAATGATACCCCACACCACCCCAAATCTAATGATACCCCAACCATCTAATGATACCTCACACCACCCCAAATCTAATGATACCCACACCACCCCAAATCTAATGATACCCCACACCACCCCAAATCTAATGATACCCCACACCACCCCAAATCTAATGATACCCCACACCACCCAAATCTAATGATACCCCACACCACCCCAAATCTAATGATACCCCACACCACCCCCCCAAATCTAATGATACCCCACACCACACCAGATCTAATGATACCTCACACCACCCCAAATCTAATGATACCCCAAATCTAATGATACCTCCACACCACCCCAAATCTCAATGACACCCACACCACCCCAAATCTAATGATACCCCACACCACCCCAAATCTAATGATACCTCCACACCACCCAAATCTAATGATACCCCACACCACCCCAAATCTAATGATACCCCACACCCCCCAAATCTAATGATACCCCACCACCCCAATCTAATGATACCCCACACCACCCAAATCTAATAATACCCCACACCACCCAAATCTAATGATACCCCACACCACCCCAAATCTAATGATACCCCACACCACCCCAAATCTAATGATACCCCACACCACCCCAAATCTAATGATACCCCACACCACCCCAAATCTAATGACACCACCCCAATCTAATGATACCCCAAACCCCAGATCTAATGATACCTCCACCCCACCCCAAATCTAATGATACCCCACACCACCCCAAATCTCATGATACCCCACACCACCCCCAAATCTAATGATACCCCACACCACCCCAAATCTAATGATACCCTTACACTACCCCAAATCTAATGATACCTCACACCACCCCAAATCTGTTGATACCCCACCCCAAATCTAATGACACCCCAAATCTAATGATACCCCCAATCTAATGATACCCCACACCACCCCAAATCTAATGATACCCCACACCACCCCAAATCTAAGATAACACCCCAAATCTAATGATACCCCACACCACCCCAAATCTAATGACACCCCAAACCACCCCTAAATCTAATGATACCACCACACCCCCACACCACCCCAAATCTAATGATATACACCACCCCAATCTAATGATACCTCACACCACCCCAAATCTAATGATACCTCACACCACCCCAAATCTAATGATACCCCACACCACCCCAAATCTAATGATACCCCACACCACCCCAAATCTCCCCACACCACCAAATCTAATGATACCTCACACCACCCCAAATCTAATGACACCCCACACCACCCCAAATCTAATGATACCTCACACCACCACACCACCCCCAAATCTAATGATACCCCACACCACCCCAAATCTAATGATACCTCCACCACCCCAAATCTAATGATACCTCCACCACCCCAAATCTAATGATACCCTCACACCACCCCAAATCTAATGATACCTCACACCACCCCAAATCTAATGATACCCCACCACCCCAAATCTAATGATACCCCACACCACCCCAAATCTAATGATACCTCACACCACCCCAAATCTAAATGATACCCTGGCTACCCCAAATCTAATGATACCCCACACCACCCCAAATCTAATGATACCCCACACCACCCCAAATCTAATGATACCTCACACCACCCCAAATCTAATGATACCTCACATCACCCCCAAATCTAATGATACCCACACCACCCCAAATCTAATGATACCCCACACCACCCTAAATCTAATGATACCCTTACCACACCCAAATCTAATGACACCACACACCCCAAATCTAATGACACCACACACCACCTCAAATCTAATGATACCCCACACCCAAATCTAAATGCTCAACACACCCCAAATCTAATGATACCCCACACCACCCCAAATCTAATGATACCCCACCCACAAATCTGTGATATTCTACACCCCCAAATCTAATAATACCCCAAATCTAATGATACCCCACACCAACCCAGATCTAATGATACCCCAACACCACCCCAAATCTAATGATACCCCACACCACCCCAAATCTAATGATGCCCCACCTCAAATCTAATGATACCTCCACCACCCCAAATCTAATGATACCTCACACCACCCCAAATCTAATGAGTACCCCACCACCCCACACCACCCACCCCAAATCTAATAATACCCCACACCACCCCCAAATCTAATGATACCCCACACACCCCAAATCTAATGATACCTACACCACCCCAAATCTAATGACACCCACACCACCCACCCAAATCCTAATAATACCCCAAATCTAATGATACCACACCAACCCAGATCTAATGATACCCCCACCCCAAACTCAATGATACCTCACACCACCCCAAATCTAATGATACCCCACACCACCCAAAATCTAATGATACCTCACACCACCCCAAATCTAATGACACCCCACACCACCCCAAATCTAATGATACCCCCACCCCAAATCAATGATTCAGATCTAATGATACCACACCACCCAAATCTAATGATACCCCAACCACCCCAAATCTAATGATACCCCACACCACCCCCCAAATCTAATGATACCCCACCACCCCAAATGACAATGATACCACCCCAAATCTAATGATACCCCACACCACCCCAGATCTAATGATACCCCACCCCACCCCAAATCTAATGATACCACACCACCCCAAATCTAATGATACCTACCCCAAATCTAATGATACCCACACCACCCCCAAATCAAATCTAATGATACCCTACACCACCTCAAATCTGATACCCCACACCACCCCAAATCTAATGATACCCCACACCACCCCAAATCTAATTATACCCCACCACCCCAAATCTAATGATACCCCACACCACCCCAAATCTAATGATACCACACCACCCCAAATCTAATGATACCTCACACCAATTCAAATCTAATGATACCTCACACCACCCCAAATCTAATGACACCCCAAATCTAATGATACCCCACACCACCCCAAATCTAATGATACCTCACACCACCCCAAATCTAATGATACCACAATCACCCCAAATTATGATACCCCACACCCTTTAAAATCTAATGATACCCCACCACCCCAAATCTAATGATACCCACACCAAATCTAATGGATACCTCCACACCCCAAATCTAATGATACCCCACACCACCCCAAATCTAATGATACCTCCACCACCCCAAATCTAATGATACCCCACCACCCCAAATCTTATGATACCCCACACCAACCCCAGATCTAATGCCCCATACCCCAAATCTAATGACAACCCACACCACCCCAAATCTAATGATACCCACCCCAAATCTAATGATACCCCAAATCCCAAATCTAATGATACCCCACACCACCCCAAATCTAATGATACCCCACACCACCCCAAATCTAATGATACCCCACACCACCCCAAATCTAATGATACCCCACCCACAAATACCGATACCCCACACCACCCCCAAATCTAATAATACCCCAAATCTAATGATACCCCACCAATTCCAATCTAATGACACCAAACCACCCCAAATCTAATGATACCTCACACCACCCCAAATCTAATGATACCACCACCCCAAATCTAATGATACCTCACACCACCCCAAATCTAATGATACCCCACACCACCCCAAATCTAATGAACCCTACCCCAAATCTAATGATACCCCCACCACCCAAATCTAATGATACCCCACACCACCCCAAATCTAATGATACCCTCACACCACCCCAAATCTAATGATACCCCACACCACCCCAAATCTAATGATACCCAACCACCCCACCCTAATGATACCCCACCACCCCAAATCTAATGATACCCACACCACCCCAAATCAAATCTAATGATACCTCACACCACCCCAAATCTAATGATACCACACCACCCCAAATCTAATGATACCCCACACCACCCAAATCTAATGATACCCCACACCACCCCAAATCTAATGATACCCCAAATCTAATGATACCTCACACCACCCCAAATCTAATGATACCCCCACCACAAATCTAATGATACCTCACACCACCCCAAATCTAATGATACCCCACACCACCTCAAATCTAATGATACCTCACACCACCCCAAATCTAATGATACCCCACACCACCCCAAATCTAATGATACCACACCACCCCAAATCTAATGATACCCCACACCACCCCAAATCTAATGATACCCCACACCACCCCAAATCTAATGATACCCTCACACCACCCCAAATCTAATGATACCCCACACCACCCCAAATCTAATGATACCCCACACCACCCCAAATCTAATGATACCCCACACCACCCCAAATCTAATGATACAAATCTAATGATACCCCACACCACCCCAAATCTAATGATACCTCACACCACCCCAAATCTAATGATACCACACCACCCCAAATCTAATGATACCCCACACCACCCCAAATCTAATGATACCCCACACCACCCCAAATCTAATGATACCTCACACCACCCCAAATCTAATGATACCCCACACCACCCCAAATCTAATGATACCCCACACCACCCAGATCTAATGATACCCCACACCACCCCAAATCTAATGATACCTCACACCACCCCAAATCTAATGATACCTCACACCACCCCAAATCTAATGATACCTCAAACCCCAAATCTAATGATACCTCACACCACCCCAAATCTAATGATACCCCACACCACCCCAAATCTAATGATACCCACACCACCCCAAATCAATGATACCTCACACCACCCCAAATCTAATGATACCTCACACCACCCCAAATCTAATGATACCCCACACCACCCCAAATCTAATGATACCTCACACCAACCCAAATCTAATGATACCCCACACCACCCCAAATCTAATGATACCCCACACCACCCCAAATCTAATAATACCCCACACCACCCCAAATCTAATGATACCTCACACCACCCCAAATCTAATGACACCCCAAATCTAATGATACCCCACACCACCCCAAATCTAATGATACCCCACACCACCCCAAATCTAATGATACCTCACACCACCCCAAATCTAATGATACCTCACACCACCCCAAATCTAATGATACCCCACACCACCCCAAATCTAATGATACCCCACACCACCCCAAATCTAATGATACCCCACCCCAAATCTAATGACACCCCAAATCTAATGATACCTCACACCACCCCAAATCTAATGATACCTCACACCACCCCAAATCTAATGACACCCCACACCACCCCAAATCTAATAATACCCCAAATCTAATGATACCTCACACCACCCCAAATCTAATGATACCCCACACCACCCCAAATCTAATGATACCCCACACCACCCCAAATCTAATGATACCCCACCCCAAATCTAATGATACCACACCACCCCAAATCTAATGATACCCCACTAATGATACCACCCACCCCAAATCTAATGATACCCCACACCACCCCAAATCTAATGATACCCCACACCACCCCAAATCTAATGATACCTCACACCACCCCAAATCTAATGACACCCCAAATCTAATGATACCCCACACCACCCCAAATCTAATGATACCCCACACCACCCCAAATCTAATGATACCCCACACCACCCCAAATCTAATGATACCCCACACCACCCCAAATCTAATGATACCTCACACCACCCCAAATCTACAAATCTAATGATACCTCACACCACCCCAAATCTAATGATACCTCACACCACCCCAAATCTAATGATACCCCACACCACCCCAAATCTAATGATACCTCACACCACCCCAAATCTAATGATACCCACACCACCCCAAATCTAATGATACCCCACACCACCCCAAATCTAATGATACCTCACACCACCCCAAATCTAATGATACCTCACACCACCCCAAATCGAATGATACCTCACACCACCCCAAATCTAATGATACCCCACACCACCCCAAATCTAATGATACCCCACACCACCCCAAATCTAATGATACCACACCACCCCAAATCTAATGATACCTCACACCACCCCAAATCTAATGATACCCACACCACCCAAATCTAATGATACCACACCACCCCAAATCTAATGATACCTCACACCACCCCAAATCTAATGACACCCCACACCACCAAATCTAATAATACTAATGATACCCACACCACCCCAATCTAATGATACCCCACACCACCCCAAATCTAATGATACCTCACACCACCCCAAATCTAATGATACCCCACACCACCCCAAATCTAATGATACCTCACACCACCCCAAATCTAATGATACCCCACACCACCCCAAATCTAATGATACCCCACCACCCCAAATCTAATGATACCCCACACCACCCCAAATCTAATGATACCCTACACCACCCCAAATCTAATGATACCCCACACCACCCCAAATCTAATGATACCCCACACCACCCCAAATCTAATGATACCCCACACCACCCCAAATCTAATGATACCACACCAACCCAATCTAATGATACCCCACACCACCCCAAATCTAATGATACCTCACACCACCCCAAATCTAATGATACCCCACACCACCCCAAATCTAATGATACCCCACACCACCCCAAATCTAATGATACCCCCCACAAATCTAATGATACCTCACACCACCCCAAATCTAATGATACCTCACACCACCCCAAATCTAATGACACCCCACACCACCCCAAATCTAATAATACCCCCAAATCTAATGATACCTCACACCTCCCAAATCTAATGATACCCCACACCACCCCAAATCTAATGATACCTCACACCACCCCAAATCTAATGATACCCCACACCACCCCAAATCTAATGATACCCCACACCACCCCAAATCTAATGATACCCCACCCCAAATCTAATGATACCTCACACCACCCCAAATCTAATGATACCTCACACCACCCCAAATCTAATGATACCCCACACCACCCCAAATCTAATGATACCCCACACCACCCCAAATCTAATGATACCACACCACCCCAAATCTAATGATACCTCACACCCCAAATCTAATGATACCCCACACCACCCCAAATCTAATGATACCCCACACCACCCCAAATCTAATGATACCCCACACCACCCCAAATCTAATGATACCCCACCCCAAATCTAATGATACCCCACACCACCCTAAAATCTAATGATACCCACACCACCCCAAATCTAATGACACCCACACCACCCCCAAATCTAATGATACCCCAAATCTAATGATACCTCACACCACCCCAAATCTAATGATACCTCACACCACCCCAAATCTAATGATACCTCACACCACCCCAAATCTAATGATACCTCACACCACCCCAAATCTAATGATACCCCACACCACCCCAAATCTAATGATACCCCACACCACCCCAAATCTAATGATACCCCACACCACCCCAAATCTAATGAATACACCAAATCTAATGATACCCTACACCACCACCCAAATCTAATGATACCACACCACCCCAAATCTAATGATACCTCTAATGATACCACCACCCCAAATCTAATGATACCTCACACCACCCCAAATCTAATGATACCCCACCACCCCAAATCTAATGATACCCACACCACCCCAAATCTAATGATACCCCACACCACCCCAAATCTAATGATACCCCACACCACCCCAAATCTAATGATACCCTCACACCACCCCAAATCTAATGATACCACACCACCCCAAATCTAATGATACCTCACACCACCCCAAATCTAATGATACCCCACACCACCCCAAATCTAATGATACCTACCACAAATCTAATGATACCTCACACCACCCCAAATGATACCCACACCACCCCAAATCTAATGATACCACACCACCCCAAATCTAATGATACCCCACACCACCCCAAATCTAATGATACCCACACCACCCCAAATCTAATGATACCCCACACCACCCCAAATCTAATGATACCTCACACCACCCCAAATCTAATGACACCCCACACCACCCCAAATCTAATAATACCCCAAATCTAATGATACCTCACACCAACCAAATCTAATGATACCCCACACCACCCCAAATCTAATGATACCCACACCACCACCCCAAATCTAATGATACCTCACACCACCCAAATCTAATGATACCCCACACCACCCCAAATCTAATGATACCCCACACCACCCCAAATCTAATGATACCTCACACCACCCAAATCTAATGATACCTCACACCACCCCAAATCTAATGATACCCACACCAAAATCTAATGATACCCCACACACCACCTAATGATACCCCCAAATCTAATGACACCCCACACCACCCCAAATCTAATGATACCTCACACCACCCCAAATCTAATGATACCTCACACCACCCCAAATCTAATGATACCTCACACCACCCCAAATCTAATGATACCCCACACCACCCCAAATCTAATAATACCCCACACCACCCAAATCTAATGATACCACACACCACCCCAAATCTAATGATACCCCACACCACCCCAAATCCAAATCTAATGATACCTCACACCACCCAAATCTAATGATACCCCACACCACCCCAAATCTAATGATACCCCACACCACCCCAAATCTAATGATACCTCACACCACACCCAAATCTAATGATACCCCACACCACCCCAAATCTAATGATACCCCACACCACCCCAAATCTAATGATACCCCACACCACCCCAAATCTAATGATACCTCACACCACCCCAAATCTAATGATACCCCACACCACCCCAAATCTAATGATACCCCACACCACCCCAAATCTAATGATACCCCACACCACCCCAAATCTAATGATACCTCACACCACCCCAAATCTAATGACACCACACACCACCCCAAATCTAATGATACCCCACACCACCCCAAATCTAATGATACCCCACACCACCCCAAATCTAATGATACCCCACCCCAAATCTAATGATACCTCACACCACCCCAAATCTAATGATACCCCACACCACCCCAATCTAATGATACCTCACACCACCCCAAATCTAATGACACCACACACCAACCCAAATCTAATGATACCTCACACCACCCCAAATCTAATGATACCCCTACCACCCCAAATCTAATGATACCCCACCCCAAATCTAATGATACCTCACACCACCCCCTAATGATAACCCCAAATCTAATGATACCTCACACCACCCCAAATCTAATGATACCCCACACCACCCCAAATCTAATGATACCTCACACCACCCCAAATCTAATGACACCCCACACCACCCCAAATCTAATAATACCCCAAATCTAATGATACCTCACACCAACCCAGATCTATTGATACCCCACACCACCCCAAATCTAATGATACCTCACACCACCCCAAATCTAATGATACCTCACACCAACCCAGATCTATTGATACCCCACACCACCCCAAATCTAATGACACCCCACACCACCCCAAATCTAATGATACCACACCACCCCAAATCTAATGACACCCCACACCACCCCAAATCTAATTGAAATCTAATGATACCTCACACCACCCCAAATCTAATGATACCTCACACCAACCCAGATCTATTGATACCCCACACCACCCCAAATCTAATGACACCCCACACCACCCCAAATCTAATAATACCCCAAATCTAATGATACCTCACACCACCCCAAATCTAATGATACCTCACACCACCCCAAATCTAATGACACCCCCCCACACCACCCCAAATCTAATAATACTCTAATGATACCTCACACCTCCCCAAATCTAATGATACCTCACACCACCCCAAATCTAATGATACCTCACACCACCCCAAATCTAATGATACCCCACACCACCCCAAATCTAATGATACCCCACACCACCCCAAATCTAATGATACCCCACCCCAAATCTAATGATACCCCACACCACCCCAAATCTAATAATACCCCAAATCTAATGATACCCCACACCACCCCAAATCTAATGACACCCAAACCACCCCAAATCTAATGATACCTCACACCACCCCAAATCTAATGATACCCCACACCACCCCAAATCTAATGATACCCCACACCACCCCAAATCTAATGATACCTCACACCACCCCAAATCTAATGACACCCCACACCACCCCAAATCTAATAATACCCCAAATCTAATGTACCTCACACCACCCCAAATCTAATGATACCTCACACCACCCCAAATCTAATGACACCCCACACCACCCCAAATCTAATAATACCCCAAATCTAATGATACCTCACACCTCCCCAAATCTAATGATACCTCACACCACCCCAAATCTAATGATACCCCACACCACCCCAAATCTAATGACACCTCACACCACCCCAAATCTAATGATACCTCACACCACCCCAAATCTAATGATACCTCACACCACCCCAAATCTAATGATACCTCACACCACCCCAAATCTAATGATACCTCACACCACCCCAAATCTAATGATACCTCACACCAACCCAGATCTATTGATACCCCACACCACCCCAAATCTAATGATACCCCACACCACCCCAAATCTAATGATACCTCACACCACCCCAAATCTAATGACACCCCACACCACCCCAAATCTAATAATACCCCAAATCTAATGATACCTCACACCACCCCAAATCTAATGATACCTCACACCACCCCAAATCTAATGACACCCCACACCACCCCAAATCTAATAATACCCCAAATCTAATGATACCCCACACCACCCCAAATCTAATGATACCCCACCCCACCCCAAATCTAATGATACCCCACACCACCCCAAATCTAATGATACCCCACACCACCCCAAATCTAATGTCTACAGGTAGATGGTTTGGTGAGGTAACCTCTCATCACTCTGTCTACAGGTAGATGGCTTGGTGAGGTAACCTCTCATCACTCTGTCTACAGGTAGATGGCTTGGTGAGGTAACCTCTCATCACTCTGTCTACAGGTAGATGGCTTGGTGAGGTAACCTCTCATCACTCTGTCTACAGGTAGATGGCTTGGTGAGGTAACCTCTCTTCACTCTGTCTACAGGTAGATGGATTGGTGAGGTAACCTCTCTCATCACTCTGTCTACAGGTAGATGGTTTGGTGAGGTAACCTCTCTCATCACTCTGTCTACAGGTAGATGGTTTGGTGAGGTAACCTCTCTTCACTCTGTCTACAGGTAGATGGCTTGGTGAGGTAACCTCTCTCATCACTCTGTCTACAGGTAGATGGGCTTGGTGAGGTAAATCCCTCATCACTCTGTCTACAGGTAGATGGTTTGGTGAGGTAACCTCTCATTTCTCTGTCTACAGGTAGATGGTTTGGTGAGGTAACCTCTCTCATCACTCTGTCTACAGGTAGATGGCTTGGTGAGGTAAACTCTCATCACTCTGTCTACAGGTAGATGGTTTGGTGAGGTAACCTCATCACTCTGTCTACAGGTAGATGGCTTGGTGAGGTAAATCCCCTCTCATCACTCTGTCTACAGGTAGATGGTTTGGTGAGGTAACCTCTCATCACTCTGTCAGGTAGATGGTTTGGTGAGGTAACCTTCATCACTCTGTCTACAGGTAGATGGCTTGGTGAGGTAAAATCCTCATCACTCTGTCTACAGGTAGATGGCTTGGTGAGGTAACCTCTCATCACTCTGCTCACAGGTAGATGGCTTGGTGAGGTACCCCTATCACTTGCTCTGTAGGTAGATGGTTTGGTGAGGTAAATCATCACTTGCTCCAGGTAGATGGTTTGGTGAGGTAACCTCTCATCACTCTGTCTACAGGTAGATGGCTTGGTGAGGTAACCTCATCACTCTGTCTACAGGTAGATGGTTTGGTGAGGTAACCTCTCTCATCCCTCTGTCTACAGGTAGATGGCTTGGTGAGGTAACCTCTCATCACTCTGTCTACAGGTAGATGGCTTGGTGAGGTAACCTCTCTCATCACTCTGTCTACAGGTAGATGGTTTAGTGAGGTAACCTCTCATCACTCTGTCTACAGGTAGATGGCTTGGTGAGGTAACCTCTCTCATCACTCTGTCTACAGGTAGATGGCTTGGTGAGGTAACCTCTCATCACTCTGTCTACAGGTAGATGGCTTGGTGAGGTAAACTCTCTCATCCCTCTGTCTACAGGTAGATGGCTTGGTGAGGTAACCTCTCATCACTCTGTCTACAGGTAGATGGCTTGGTGAGGTAACCTCTCTCATCACTCTGTCTACAGGTAGATGGTTTAGTGAGGTAACCTCTCATATCTCTGTCTACAGGTAGATGGCTTGGTGAGGTAACCTCTCATCACTCTGTCTACAGGTAGATGGTTTGGTGACGTAACCTCTCATCACTCTGTCTACAGGTAGATGGCTTGGTGAGGTAACCTCTCATCACTCTGTCTACAGGTAGATGGCTTGGTGAGGTAACCTCTCATCACTCTGTCTACAGGTAGATGGCTTGGTGAGGTAAACTCTCTCATCCCTCTGTCTACAGGTAGATGGCTTGGTGAGGTAACCTCTCATCACTCTGTCTACAGGTAGATGGCTTGGTGAGGTAACCTCTCATCACTCTGTCTACAGGTAGATGGTTTGGTGACGTAACCTCTCATCACTCTGTCTACAGGTAGATGGCTTGGTGAGGTAACTCTCTCATCACTCTGTCTACAGGTAGATGGCTTGGTGAGGTAAACTCTCATCACTCTGTCTACAGGTAGATGGCTTGGTGAGGTAAACTCTCATCACTCTGTCTACAGGTAGATGGCTTGGTGAGGTAAACTCTCATCACTCTGTCTACAGGTAGATGGCTTGGTGAGGTAACCTCTCATCACTCTGTCTACAGGTAGATGGTTTGGTGACGTAACCTCTCATCACTCTGTCTACAGGTAGATGGCTTGGTGAGGTAAACTCTCATCACTCTGTCTACAGGTAGATGGCTTGGTGAGGTAAACTCTCATCACTCTGTCTACAGGTAGATGGCTTGGTGAGGTAAACTCTCATCACTCTGTCTACAGGTAGATGGTTTGGTGAGGTAACCTCTCATCACTCTGTCTACAGGTAGATGGTTTGGTGAGGTAACCTCTCATCACTCTGTCTACAGGTAGATGGCTTGGTGAGGCTGAATGGAGAGACTCTCCCGTCCCTCCCCGCCTTCCTCACCCCTTCAATCCCCTTCCTCACCCATTCACTCCCCCAGCCAACCGAACAACCTGGTGCCAATCAGAAGACACAGGTGTCGGCCGTCAGCGCCCTGATTGGAGGGGAGGAACTGTGTTGTCACGACTGACCATCGTGGACGGAACTCACCCAGACACACCTGCAGCCACGTCCGTTAGATATGCTCAGCAACACACAGGTGGGGGAGCCACACCCACTCTCATTCATTTATTGATTGATTGACATTTGGTTGATTGATTAAATGGTTCTGATGCTCTTGGTTCCTTATTGATTGTCTGTTAGGTGAACGGCTCCATGGCATTGTCAAGGAGATCAGGGGAGGAGGCGGTGTCTGACTCTTCACTGCTTAGCAACCAGAACACCTACTCATCCTCGGTGACAGGTACGATGATATTACCCAGATTCCTGTTGCTGGGTGAACCAGATTAGCGTTAATGCTGTTGCTGTAGCTAACACACTGTGTGTTTCCCTCCACAGGAGGACTGGAGGGAGCAGTGGGACGGTGAGTACCATTTATAGCTCAGCATTTTCATTCTACAACTTGAACTTTATTCTAGAACCTGACCTTCATACTACAACTTGATCTGTGTTCTAGAACCTGACCTTCATACTACAACTTGATCTTTATTCTAGAACCTGACCTTCATTCTACAACTTGATCTTTGTTCTAGAACCTGATCTTCATACAACAACTTGATCTGTGTTCTAGAACCTGACCTTCATACTACAACTTGATCTGTGTTCTAGAACCTGACCTTCATACTACAACTTGAACTTTATTCTAGAACCTGACCTTCATACTACAACTTGATCTGTGTTCTAGAACCTGACCTTCATACTACAACTTGATCTGTGTTCTAGAACCTGACCTTCATACACCAACTTGACCTTTATTCTAGAACCTGACCTTCATTCTACAACTTGATTTGTATTCTATAACCTGACCTTCATACTACAACTTGACCTTTATTCTAGAACCTGACCTTCATACTACAACTTGACCTTTATTCTAGAACCTGACCTTCATTCTACAACTTGACCTTTATTCTATAACCTGACCTTCATACTAGAACTTGACATTTATTCTAGAACCTGACCTTCATACTACAACTTG
>NW_027036894.1:0-16324 GCF_034236695.1 Oncorhynchus nerka | reverse complement strand
TTTTTAAATTTCACCTTTATTTAACCAGGTAGGCTAGTTGAGAACAAGTTCTCATTTGCAACTGCGACCTGGCCAAGATAAAGCATAGCAGTGTGAACAGACAACACAGAGGTTACACATGGAGTAAACAATTAACAAGTCAATAACACAGTAGAAAAAAAAAAAATGGGCAGTCTATATACAATGTGTGCAAAAGGCATGAGGAGGTAGGCGAATAATACAATTTTGCAGATTAACACTGGGGTGATAAATGATCAGATGGTCATGTACAGGTAGAGATATTGGTGTGCAAAGAGCAGAAAAGTAAATAAATAAATAAAAAAAACAGTATAAAAACAGTATGGGAATGAGGTAGGTGAAAATGGGTGGGCTATTTACCAATAGACTATGTACAGCTGCAGCGATCGGTTAGCTGCTCGGATAGCTGATGTTTGAAGTTGGTGAGGGAGATAAAAGTTTCCAACTTCAGCGATTTTTGCTGTTCGTTCCAGTCACAGGCAGCAGAGTACTGGAACGAAAGGCGGCCAAATGAGGTGTTGGCTTTAGGGATGATCAGTGAGATACACCTGCTGGAGCGTGTGCTACGGATGGGTGTTGCCATCGTGACCAGTGAACTGAGATAAGGCGGAGCTTTACCTAGCATGGACTTGTAGATGACCTGTAGCCAGTGGGTCTGGCGACGAATATGTAGCGAGGGCCAGCCGACTAGAGCATACAAGTCGCAGTGGTGGGTGGTATAAGGTGCTTTGGTGACAAAACGGATGGCACTGTGATAGACTGCATCCAGTTTGCTGAGTAGAGTGTTGGAAGCCATTTTGTAGATGACATCGAAATCGAGGATCGGTAGGATAGTCAGTTTTACTAGGGTAAGCTTGGCGGCGTGAGTGAAGGAGGCTTTGTTGCGGAATAGAAAGCCGACTCTTGATTTGATTTTCGATTGGAGATGTTTGATGTGAGTCTGGAAGGAAAGTTTGCAGTCTAGCCAGACACCTAGGTACTTATAGATGTCCACATATTCAAGTCGGAACCATCCAGGGTGGTGATGCTAGTCGGGCATGCGGGTGCAGGCAGCGATCGGTTGAAAAGCATGCATTTGGTTTTACTCGCGTTTAAGAGCAGTTGGAGGCCACGGAAGGAGTGCTGTATGGCATTGAAGCTCGTTTGGAGGTTAGATAGCACAGTGTCCAATGACGGGCCGAAAGTATATAGAATGGTGTCGTCTGCGTAGAGGTGGATCAGGGAATCGCCCGCAGCAAGAGCAACATCATTGATATATACAGAGAAAAGAGTCGGCCCGAGAATTGAACCCTGTGGCACCCCCATAGAGACTGCCAGAGGACCGGACAGCATGCCCTCCGATTTGACACACTGAACTCTGTCTGCAAAGTAATTGGTGAACCAGGCAAGGCAGTCATCCGAGAAACCGAGGCTATTGAGTCTGCCGATAAGAATATGGTGATTGACAGAGTCGAAAGCCTTGGCGAGGTCGATGAAGACGGCTGCACAGTACTGTCTTTTATCGATGGCGGTTATGATATCGTTTAGTACCTTGAGCGTGGCTGAGGTGCACCCGTGACCGGCTCGGAAACCAGATTGCACAGCGGAGAAGGTACGGTGGGATTCGAGATGGTCAGTGACCTGTTTGTTGACTTGGCTTTCGAAGACCTTAGATAGGCAGGGCAGGATGGATATAGGTCTATAGCAGTTTGGGTCCAGGGTGTCTCCCCCTTTGAAGAGGGGGATGACTGCGGCAGCTTTCCAATCCTTGGGGATCTCAGACGATATGAAAGAGAGGTTGAACAGGCTGGTAATAGGGGTTGCGACAATGGCGGCAGATAGTTTCAGAAATAGAGGGTCCAGATTATTCTCCTACATTAATTTCACATTTCCACAAACTTCAGTGTTTCTTTTCAAATGGTATCAAGAATATGCATATCCTTGCTTCAGGTCCTGAGCTATAGTCAGTTAGATTTGGCTATGTCATTTTTGGCAGACATTTTGGGGGAAAGGGTCTGATCCTATATTAATCAGCTTCTTGATATGCCACACGTCAGGTGGATGGATTTTCTTGGCAAAGAAGATATGCTCACTAACAGATGTCAACAAATGTGCACAACATTTGAGAGAAATAAGCTTTTTGTGTGTATGGAACATTTCTGGGATGAAACATGGGACCAACACTTTACATGTTAACTTTATATTTTTGTTCAGTGTAGATAGTGTTATGCTGTAAATTAGGAGACTGATTCTGAGGCATTATCTGAAACATAGTGGTAGATTCATGAGTTTGAAGGCCTCACCTCTTTCTCTACCGCCCTCCAGAGGACAACAACACCAGAGTTCTGTTTGAGCGTGTTCTCACCTCGGGAAGCCTGTCGCCAGAGAAGTCTGGGTATGAGGAATTATGTTCCTACAACACCCACATTAGATCGGTCTGTTATTGTTTTATTATAGAAAACCCACATTAGATCTGTCTGTTATTGTTATTATAGAACACACACATTAGATCTGTCTGTTATTGTTATTATAGAAAACCCACATTAGATCTGTCTGTTATTGTTTTATTATAGAAAACCCACACTAGATCTGTCTGTTAGTGTTATTATAGAACACCCACATTAGATCTGTCTGTTAGTGTTTTATTATAGAACACCCACATTAGATCTGTCTGTTAGTGTTATTATAGAACACCCACATTAGATCTGTCTGTTATTGTTATTATAGAACACCCACATTAGATCTGTCTGTTAGTGTTTTATTATAGAACACCCACATTAGATCTGTCTGTTAGTGTTATTATAGAACACACACATTAGATCTGTCTGTTATTGTTATTATAGAACACCCACATTAGATCTGTCTGTTAGTGTTTTATTATAGAACACCCACATTAGATCTGTCTGTTATTGTTATTATAGAAAACCCACATTAGATCTGTCTGTTAGTGTTTTATTATAGAAAACCCACATTAGATCTGTCTGTTATTGTTATTATAGAACACCCACATTAGATCTGTCTGTTATTGTTATTATAGAACACACACATTAGATCTGTCTGTTAGTGTTTTATTATAGAAAACCCACATTAGATCTGTCTGTTATTGTTATTATAGAACACACACACACACACACACACACGTTAGATCTGTCTGTTGTGTTATTATAGAACAGCCACATTTAGATCTGTCTGTTATTATAGAACATCCACATGATATCTGTCTGTTATTGTTATTATAGAACACACACACACACATGTTAGATCTGTCTGTTGTGTTATTATAGAACAGCCACATTTAGATCTGTCTGTTATTATAGAACATCCACATGATATCTGTCTGTTATTGCGTTATTAACGGACCTGTGTGTTTGTCAACACCTCTCCCTCAGTGAGATCTGGGCACGTTTCTTGGCCTTTGAGAGTAACATCGGGGACCTGGCCAGTATCCTGAAGGTGGAGCGCAGGCGTTTCACGGCCTTCAAGGATGAGTACGAAGGCAAGGAGACAGCCCTGCTGGTGGACAGATACAAGTTCATGGACCTGTACCCCTGTTCTGCCAGTGAGCTCAAAGCCCTCGGATACAAGGTCTGTACAACTAGTCATTTCTACAGCTTCATTTACACAGGAAGATGATTCTGACTGCTATGGCCTCTTCACCTGTTGAAGATTTCAATAGAATAGATCTATGGCTATGAAACAACTGGATCATTTGTGTGTTTCTCTCTCATGTGTGGGTAAAGGATATCTGTTTAGAATTCTATGATTTAAACCTGTGTGTGTGCAGGACGTGTCCCGTGCCAAACTGGCGGCGTTGCTCCAGACAGAGACGGTGGTGACTCCATCGGCTCCCACGCAAAAGGACGAGGCCGACCGCAAACCAGAGTACCCCAAACCTGACACCAGCCAGATGATCCCCTACCAACCACGACACATGGCCCGTACGTACCTTACCCCCTCCTCTACCTCTACCAGCTACAACACCTGTCTAGTAGGTACCTTACCCCTCCTCTACCAGCTACAACACCTGTCTAGTAGGTACCTTACCTCTCCTCTACCCCTACCAGCTACCACACCTGACTAGTAGGTACCTTACCCCCTCCATTACCCCTACCAGCTACCAGACCTGTCTAGTATGTACCTTACCCCTCCTCTACCCCTACCAGCTACCACACCTGTCCAGTAGGTACCTTACCTCTCCTCTACCCCTACCAGCTACCAGACCTGACTAGTAGGTACCTTACCCCTCCTCTACCACTACCAGCTACCACACCTGGCTAGTAGGAGGTACCTTACCCCTCCTCGACCCCTACCAGACCTGTCTAGTAGGTACCTTACCCCCTCCTCTACCCCTACCAGCTACCAGACCTGACTAGTAGGTACCTTACCCCTCCTCTACCCCTACCAGACCTGGCCAGTAGGTACCTTACCCCTCCTCTACCCCTACCAGACCTGGCCAGTAGGTACCTTACCCCTCCTCTACCCCTACCAAACCTGTCTAGTAGGTACCTTACCCCTCCTCTACCCCTACCAGCTACCAGACCTGTCTAGTAGGTATCTTACCCCCTCCTCTACCCCTACCAGCTACCACACCTGGCTAGTAGGAGGTACCTTACCCCTCCTCGACCCCTACCAGCTACCACACCTGTCTAGTAGGTACCTTACCCCTCCTCTACCCCTACCAGCTACCAGACCTGTCTAGTAGGTACCTTACCCCTCCTCTACCACTACCAGCTACAACACCTGTCTAGTAGGTACCTTACCCCCTCCTCTACCTCTACCAGCTACCACACCTGGCTAGTAGGTACCTTACCCCCTCCTCTACCCCTACCAGCTACCAGACCTGACTAGTAGGTACCTTACCCCTCCTCTACCCCTGCCAGCTACCAGACCTGGCTAGTAGGTACCTTACCCCCTCCTCTACCCCTGCCAGCTACCAGACCTGACTAGTAGGTACCTTACCCCTCCTCTACCCCTGCCAGCTACCAGACCTGGCCAGTAGGTACCTTACCCCTCCTCTACCCCTACCAGACCTGTCTAGTAGGTACCTTACCTCCTCTACCCCTGCCAGCTACCAGACCTGGCCAGTAGGTACCCTACCCCTACCAGCTACCAGACCTGGCTAGTAGGAAACCTTACCCCCTCCTCTACCGCTGCCAGCTACCAGACCTGGCCAGTAGGTACCTTACACCTCCTCTACCCCTACCAGCTACCAGACCTGACTAGTAGGTACCTTACCCCCTCCTCTACCCCTGCCAGCAACCAGACCTGACCAGTAGGTACCTTACCCCTCCTCTACCCCTACCAGACTTGTCTAGTAGGTACCTTACCCCTACCAGACCTGGCCAGTAGGTACCTTACCCCTCCTCTACCCCTACCACACCTGTCTAGTAGGTACCTTACCCCCTCCTCTACCTCTACCCCACCTAACTAGTAGGTACCTTAACCCCCCTCTGCCCCTGCCAGCTACCAGACCTGGCCAGTAGGTACCTTACCCCTCCTCTACCCCTACCAGCTACCACACCTGACTAGTAGAAAACCTTACCCCCTCCTCTACCAGCTACAACACCTGTCTAGTAGGTACCTTACCCCCTCCTCTACCTCTACCAGCTACCACACCTGTCTAGTAGGTACCTTACCCCCTCCTCTACCTCTACCAGCTACAACACCTGTCTAGTAGGTACCTTACCCCCTCCTCTACCCCTACCAGCTACCACACCTGTCTAGTAGGTACCTTACCCTCCTCTACCCCTACCAGCTACCAGACCTGGCTAGTAGGTACCTTACCCCTCCTCTACCCCCCTACCAGACCTGTCTAGTAGGTACCTTACCCCCCTCCTCTACCCCTACCAGCTACCAGACCTGACTAGTAGGATACCTTACCCCCTCCTCTACCCCTGCCAGCTACCAGACCTGGCCAGTAGGTACCTTACCCTCCTCTACCCCTGCCAGCTACCAGACCTGGCTAGTAGGTACCTTACCCCTCCTCTACCCCTGCCAGCTACCAGACCTGGCTAGTAGGTACCTTACCCCCTCCTCTACCCCTGCCAGCTACCAGACCTGGCTAGTAGGTACCTTACCCCCTCCTCTACCCCTGCCAGCAACCAGACCTGGCCAGTAGGTACCTTACCCCTCCTCTACCCCTACCAGCTACCAGACCTGGCCAGTAGGTACCTTACCCCTCCTCTACCCCTAGCCAGACCTGTCAGTAGGTACCTTACCTCCTCTGGCCAGCAGTAGGTACCTTACCTAGTCTCCCCTACCCCTACCAGCTACCAGACCTGACTAGTAGGTACCTTACCCTCCTCTACCCCCTACCAGCTACCAGACCTGGACTAGTAGGTACCTTACCCTCCTCTACCCCCTACCAGCTACCAGACCTGGCCAGTAGGTACCTTACCCCTCCTCTACCCCTACCAGAGACCTGGATCTACCAGACCAAGTAGGTACCTTACCCCTCCTCTACCCCTACCAGCTACCAGACCTGCTAGTAGGTACCTTACCCCCTCCTCTACCCCTGCCAGCTACCAGACCTGGCCAGTAGGTACCTTACCCTCCTCTCTACCCCTACCAGCTACCACCACCTACCCCTACCACACCTGACTAGTAGGTACCTTACCCCTCCTCTACCCCTGCCAGCTACCAGACCTGGCCAGTAGGTACCTTACCCCTCCTCTACCCCTACCCAAACCTGTCTAGTAGGTACCTTACCCCTCCTCTACCCCTACCACACCTGTCTAGTAGGTACCTTACCCCCTCCTCTACCCCTACCAGCTACCACACCTGACTAGTAGAAAACCTTACCCCCTCCTCTACCACTGCCAGCTACCAGACCTTTCTAGTAGGTACCTTACCCCTCCTCTACCCCTACCACACCTGTCTAGTAGGTACCTTACCCCTCCTCTACCCCTACCAGCTACCAGACCTGGCTAGTAGGTACCTTACCCCTCCTCTACCCCTACCAGCTACCAGACCTGGCTAGTAGGTACCTTTCCCCCTCCTCTACCCCTACCAGCTACCACACCTGGCTAGTAGGTACCTTACCCCTCCTCTACCCCTACCAGACCTGTCTAGTAGGTACCTTACCCCCTCCTCTACCCCTACCAGCTACCACACCTGTCTAGTAGGTACCTTACCCCTCCTCTACCCCTACCAGCTACCAGACCTGGCTAGTAGGTACCTTACCCCCTCTACCCCTACCAGCTACCAGACCTGGCTAGTAGGTACCTTTCCCCCTCCTCTACCCCTACCAGCTACCACACCTGGCTAGTAGGTACCTTACCCCTCCTCTACCCCTACCAGACCTGTCTAGTAGGTACCTTACCCCTACCAGCTACCACAACTGGCTAGTCGGTACCTTACCCCTCCTCTACCCCTACCAGACCTGGCTAGTAGGTACCTTACCCCCTCCTCTAATCCTACCAGCTACCACACCTGTCTAGTAGGTACCTTACCCCTCCTCTACCCCTACCAGCTACCACACCTGGCTAGTAGGTACCTTACCCTCCTCTACCCCTACCACACCTGACTAGTAGGTACCTTACCTCCTCTACCCCTACCACACCTGACTAGTAGGTACCTTACCTCCTCTACCCCTACCACACCTGACTAGTAAGGTACCTTACCCCCTCTACCCCTACCAGCTACCAGACCTGGCAAGTAGGTACCTTACCCCCTCTACCCCTACCAGCTACCACACCTGGCAAGTAGGTACCTTACCCCTTCTACCCCTACCAGCTACCAGACCTGGCAAGTAGGTACCTTACCCCTTCTACCCCTACCAGCTACCACACCTGGCAAGTAGGTACCTTACCCCTTCTACCCCTACCAGCTACCAGACCTGGCAAGTAGGTACCTTACCCCCTCTACCCCTACCAGCTACCAGACCTGGCAAGTAGGTACCTTACCCCTTCTACCCCTACCAGCTACCACACCTGGCAAGTAGGTACCTTACCCCTTCTACCCCTACCAGCTACCACACCTGGCAAGTAGGTACCTTACCTCCTCTACCCCTACCAGACCTGTCCAGTAGGTACCTTACCCCCTCCTCTACCTCTACCCCACCTAACTAGTAGGTACCTTACCCCCTCCTCTACCCCTACCAGCTACCAGACCTGGCTAGTAGGTACCTTTCCCCCTCCTCTACCCCTACCAGCTACCACACCTGGCTAGTAGGTACCTTACCTCCTCTACCCCTACCAGACCTGTCCAGTAGGTACCTTACCTCCTCTACCCCTGCCAGCTACCAGACCTGGCCAGTAGGTACCTTACACCTCCTCTACCCCTACCAGCTACCAGACCTGACCAGTAGGTACCTTACCCCTCCTCTACCCCTGCCAGCTACCAGACCTGGCCAGTAGGTACCTTACCCCTCCTCTACCCCTACCAGACCTGTCTAGTAGGTACCTTACCCCTCCTCTACCCCTACCAGACCTGGCCAGTAGGTACCTTACCCCCTCCTCTACCTCTACCCCACCTAACTAGTAGGTACCTTACCCCCTCCTCTACCCCTACCAGCTACCAGACCTGGCTAGTAGGTACCTTTCCCCCTCCTCTACCCCTACCAGCTACCACACCTGGCTAGTAGGTACCTTACCTCCTCTACCCCTACCAGACCTGTCCAGTAGGTACCTTACCTCCCCTCCCTACCACCCTAGTAGGCCAGCTACCAGACCCTTCTAGTAGGTACCTTACCCCTCCTCTACCCCTACCAGACCTGTCTAGTAGGTACCTTACCCCTCCTCTACCCCTGCCAGCTACCAGACCTGGCCAGTAGGTACCTTACCCCTCCTCTACCCCTACCAGCTACCACACCTGACTAGTAGAAAACCTTACCCCCTCCTCTACCCCTACCAGCTACCAGACCTTTCTAGTAGGTACCTTACCCCTCCTCTACCCCTACCACACCTGTCTAGTAGGTACCTTACCCCTCCTCTACCCCTACCAGCTACTAGACCTGTCTAGTAGGTACCTTACCCCTCCTCTACCCCTACCAGCTACCAGACCTGTCTAGTAGGTACCTTACCCCTCCTCTACCTCTACCAGCTACCACACCTGGCTAGTAGGTACCTTACCCCCTCCTCTACCCCTGCCAGCTACCAGACCTGGCCAGTAGGTACCTTACCCCTCCTCTACCCCTACCAGACCTGTCTAGTAGGTACCTTACCCCTCCTCTACCCCTGCCAGCTACCAGACCTGGCCAGTAGGTACCTTACCCCTCTACCCCTACCAGCTACCAGACCTGACTAGTAGGAAACCTTACCCCCTCCTCTACCCCTGCCAGCTACCAGACCTTGCCAGTAGGTACCTTACCCCTCCTCTACCCCTACCAGCTACAACACCTGTCTAGTAGGTACCTTACCCCCCCTACCAGCTACCAGACCTGTCTAGTAGGTACCTTACCCCCTCCTCTACCCCTACCAGCTACCAGCACCTGGCTAGTAGGGTACTCCTCCTCTACCCCTACCAGACCTGTCTAGTAGGTACCTTACCCCTCCCTACCAGCTACCAGACCTGGCTAGTAGGTACCTTACCCCTCCTCTACCCCTACCAGCTACCAGACCTGGCTAGTAGGTACCTTACCCCTACCAGCTACCCCACAGACCTGACCAGTAGGTACCTTACCCCTCCTCTACCCCTACCAGACCTGTCTAGTAGGTACCTTACCCCTACCCTACCAGACCTCTAGTAGGTACCTTACCCCTCCCTACCCCTGCCAGCTACCAGACCTGTCTAGTAGGTACCTTACCCCTCCTCTACCCCTACCAGCTACCAGACCTGGCTAGTAGGTACCTTACCCCTCCTCTACCCCTACCAGCTACCAGACCTGGCTAGTAGAAAACCTTACCCCTCCTCTACCCCTACCAGCTACCAGACCTTCTAGTAGGTACCTTACCCCTCCTCTACCCCTACCACACCTGTCTAGTAGGTACCTTACCCCTCTCTACCCCTACCAGCTACCAGACCTGGCCAGTAGGTACCTTACCCCTCCTCTACCCCTACCAGCTACCAGACCTGTCTAGTAGGTACCTTACCCCTCCTCTACCCCTACCAGCTACCACACCTGGCTAGTAGGTACCTTACCCCTCCTCTGCCCTACCAGCTACCAGACCTGGCCAGTAGGTACCTTACCCCTCCTCTACCCCTACCACAACCTGACCTAGTAGGTACCTTACCCCTCCCCTACCCCCTGCCAGCTACCAGACCTGGCTAGTAGGTACCTTTACCCCCTCCTCTACCCCTACCAGACCTGTCTAGTAGGTACCTTACCCTCCTCTACCCCTGCCAGCTACCAGACCTGGCAAGTAGGTACCTTACCCCCTCTACCCCTACCAGCTACCACACCTGACTAGTAGGAAAACCTTACCCCCTCCTCTACCCCTACCAGCTACCAGACCTGGCTAGTAGGTACCTTACCCCTCCTCTACCCCTGCCAGCTACCACACCTGTCTAGTAGGTACCTTACCCTCCTCTACCCCTACCAGCTACCAGACCTGGCTAGTAGGTACCTTACCCTCCTCTACCCCTACCAGCTACCAGACCTGGCTAGTAGGTACCTTCCCCTCCTCTACCCCTACCAGCTACCACACCTGGCTAGTAGGTACCTTACCCCTCCTCTACCCCTACCAGACCTGTCTAGTAGGTACCTTACCTCCTCTACCCCTGCCAGACCTGTCCAGTAGGTACCAGCTACCAGACCTGGCTAGTAGGTACCTTACCCCTCCTCTACCCCTACCAGACTACCTAGTAGGTACCTTACCCTCCTCTACCCCTACCAGACCTGTCTAGTAGGTACCTTACCCCTCTACCCCTACCAGACCTGCCAGTAGGTACCTTACCTCCTCCAACCCTACCAGACCTGTCTAGTAGGTACCTTACCCCTCCTCTACCCCTACCAGCTACCACACCTGTCCTAGTAGGTACCTTACCCCCTCCTCTACCCCTGCCAGCTACCAGACCTTTCTAGTAGGTACCTTACCCCTCCTCTACCCCTACCACACCTGTCTAGTAGGTACCTTACCCCTCCTCTACCCCTACCAGCCCCACCTAACTAGTAGGTACCTTACCCCCTCCTCTACCCCTACCAGCTACCAGACCTGGCTAGTAGGTACCTTTCCCCCTCCTCTACCCCTACCAGCTACCACACCTGGCTAGTAGGTACCTTACCTCCTCTACCCCTACCAGACCTGTCCAGTAGGTACCTTACCTCCTCTACCCCTGCCAGCTACCAGACCTGACTAGTAGGTACCTTACCCCTCCTCTACCCCTACCAGCTACCACACCTGGCTAGTAGGTACCTTACCCCCTCCTCTACCCCTACCCACCTGTCTAGTAGGTACCTTACCCCTCCTCTACCCCTACCAGCTACCAGACCTGGCAAGTAGGTACCTTGTCCCTCCTCTACCCCTACCACACCTGTCTACCTTACCTCCCAGCCCCTACCAGACCTAGGTACCTTACCCCTCCTCTACCCCTACCAGCTACCACACCTGACTAGTAGAAAACCTTACCCCCTCCTCTACCCCTACCAGCTACCAGACCTTTCTAGTAGGTACCTTACCCCTCCTCTACCCCTACCACACCTGTCTAGTAGGTACCTTACCCCCTCCTCTACCTCTACCCCACCTAACTAGTAGGTACCTTACCCCTCCTCTACCCCTACCAGCTACCAGACCTGGCTAGTAGGTACCTTACCCCTCCTCTACCCCTACCAGCTACCAGACCTGGCTAGTAGGTACCTTACCCCCTCCTCTACCCCTACCAGCTACCACACCTGGCTAGTAGGTACCTTACCCCTCCTCTACCCCTACCAGACCTGTCTAGTAGGTACCTTACCCCCTCCTCTACCCCTACCCCACCTAACTAGTAGGTACCTTACCCCTCCTCTACCCCTACCAGCTACCAGACCTGGCTAGTAGGTACCTTTCCCCCTCCTCTACCCCTACCAGCTACCACACCTGGCTAGTAGGTACCTTACCTCCTCTACCCCTACCAGACCTGTCCAGTAGGTACCTTACCTCCTCTACCCCTACCACACCTGACTAGTAGTACCCCTACCAGACCTTCTAGTAGGTACCTTACCCTCCTCTGCCCTACCAGACCTGTCTAGTAGGTACCTTACCCCTCCTCTACCCTGCCAGCTACCAGACCTGGCCAGTAGGTACCTTTACCCCCTCCTCTACCCCTACCAGCTACCACACCTGACTAGTAGAAAACCTTACCCCCTCCTCTACCCCTACCAGCTACCAGACCTTTCTAGTAGGTACCTTAACCCTCCTCTACCCCTGCCGCACCTGTCTAGTAGGTACCTTACCCCTCCTCTACCCCTGCCAGCTACCAGACCTGGCTAGTAGGTACCTTACCCCTCCTCTACCCCTACCAGCTACCACACCTGACTAGTAGAAAACCTTACCCCCTCCTCTACCCCTGCCAGCTACCAGACCTGGCTAGTAGTACCTTTACCCCTCCTCTACCCCCAGACCTCTAGGTACCTTACCCCTCCTCTACCCCTGCCAGCTACCAGACCTGGCTAGTAGGTACCTTACCCCCTCTACCCCTACCAGCTACCAGACCTGGCTAGTAGGTACCTTACCCCTCCTCTACCCCCCTACCAGACCTTGCCAGTAGGTACCTTACCCCTCCCTACCCCTCCTCTAGTACCCCTACCACACCTGTCTAGTAGGTACCTTACCCCTCCTCTACCCCCCAGCTACCAGACCTGTCTAGTAGGTACCTTACCCCCTCTACCCCTACCCCTACCAGACCTGTCTAGTAGGTACCTTACCCCTCCTCTACCCCTACCAGCTACCAGACCTGGCTAGTAGGTACCTTTGCCCCTCCCTACCCCTACCAGCTACCACACCTGGCTAGTAGGTACCTTACCCCTCCTTACCCCTACCAGACCTGTCCAGTAGGTACCTTACCTCCTCTACCCCTACCAGACCTGTCCTCCCACCCAGTAGGTACCTTACCCTCCTCTACCCCTACCCTACCAGACCTGCCAGTAGGTACCTTACCCCTCCTCTACCCCTGCCAGCTACCACACCTGGCTAGTAGGTACCTTACCCCTACCACACCTCCCCTCTACCCCTACCAGCTACCACACCTGACTAGTAGAAAACCTTACCCCTCCTCTACCACTGCCAGCTACCAGACCTTTCTAGTAGGTACCTTACCCCTCCTCTACCCCTACCAGCTACCAGACCTGGCTAGTAGGTACCTTACCCCTCCTCTACCCCTACCAGCTACCAGACCTGGCTAGTAGGTACCTTTCCCCTCCTCTACCCCTACCAGCTACCACACCTGGCTAGTAGGTACCTTACCCCTCCTCTACCCCTACCAGACCTGTCTAGTAGGTACCTTACCCCCTCCTCTACCCCTACCAGCTACCAGACCTGACTAGTAGGTACCTTACCCCTCCTCTACCCCTACCAGACCAGGCTACCCCTACCAGACCTGGCCAGTAGGTACCTTACCCCTCCTCTACCCCTACCAAACCTGTCTAGTAGGTACCTTACCCCTCCAACCCTACCAGACCTGTCTAGTAGGTACCTTACCCCTCCTCTACCCCTGCCAGCTACCAGACCTGGCCAGTAGGTACCTTACCTCCTCTACCCCTGCCAGCTACCAGACCTGGCCAGTAGGTACCTTACCCCTACCAGACCTGTCTAGTAGAGGTACCTTACCCCTCCTCTACCCCTACCAGCTACTAGACCTGTCTAGTAGGTATCTTACCCCCTCCTCTACACCTACCAGCTACCAGACCTGGCTAGTAGGTACCTTTCCCCCTCCTCTACCCCTACCAGCTACCACACCTGGCTAGTAGGTACCTTACCCCTCCTCTACCCCTGCCAGACCTGTCTAGTAGAGGTACCTTACCCCTCCTCTACCCCTGCCAGCAACCAGACCTGACCAGTAGGTACCTTACCCCTCCTCTACCCCTGCCAGCTACCAGACCTGGCCAGTAGGTACCTTACCCCTCCTCTACCCCTACCAGACCTGGCCAGTAGGTACCTTACCCCTCCTCTACCCCTACCAGACCTGTCTAGTAGGTACATTACCCCTCCAACCCTACCAGACCTGTCTAGTAGGTACCTTACCCCTCCAACCCTACCAGACCTGTCTAGTAGGTACCTTACCCCTCCAACCCTACCAGACCTGTCTAGTAGGTACCTTACCCCTCCTCTACCCCTACCAGCTACCACACCTGACTAGTAGAAAACCTTACCCCCTCCTCTACCACTGCCAGCTACCAGACCTTTCTAGTAGGTACCTTACCCCTCCTCTACCCCTACCACACCTGTCTAGTAGGTACCTTAACCCTCCTCTACCCCAACCACACCTGTCTAGTAGGTACCTTACCCCTCCTCTACCCCTACCAGCTACCAGACCTGGCTAGTAGGTACCTTACCCCTCCTCTACCCCTACCAGCTACCAGACCTGGCTAGTAGGTACCTTTCCCCCTCCTCTACCCCTACCAGCTACCACACCTGGCTAGTAGGTACCTTACCCCTCCTCTACCCCTACCAGCTACCACACCTGGCTAGTAGGTACCTTACCCCTCCTCTACCCCTACCAGCTACCACACCTGGCTAGTAGGTACCTTATCCCTCCTCTACCCCTACCAGACCTGTCTAGTAGGTACCTTACCCCTCCTCTACCCCTACCAGCTACCACACCTGGCTAGTAGGTACCTTACCCCTCCTCTACCCCTACCAGACCTGTCTAGTAGGTACCTTACCCCTACCAGCTACCACAACTGGCTAGTCGGTACCTTACCCCTCCTCTACCCCTACCAGACCTGGCTAGTAGGTACCTTACCCCCTCCTCTAATCCTACCAGCTACCACACCTGTCTAGTAGGTACCTTACCCCCTCCTCTACCCCTACCAGCTACCACACCTGGCTAGTATTTACCTTACCTCCTCCTCTACCAGACCTGTCCAGTAGGTACCTTACCTCCTCTACCCCTACCACACCTGACTAGTAGGTACCTTACCTCCTCTACCCCTACCACACCTGACTAGTAGGTACCTTACCTCCTCTACCCCTACCACACCTGACTAGTAAGGTACCTTACCCCCTCTACCCCTACCAGCTACCAGACCTGGCAAGTAGGTACCTTACCCTCTACCCCTACCAGCTACCACACCTGGCAAGTAGGTACCTTACCTCCCTACCAGCCAACCACACCTGGCAAGTAGGTACCTTACTCCCTTCTACCCCTACCAGCTACCACACCTGGCAAGTAGGTACCTTACCCTTCTACCTCTACCAGCTACCAGACCTGGCAAGTAGGTACCAGCTACCAGACCTGGCGGGTAGGTACCCACTCCCTTCTACCCCTACCAGCTACCAGACCTGGCAAGTAGGTACCTTACCCCTTCTACCCCTACCAGCTACCACACCTGGCAAGTAGGTACCTTACCCCTTCTACCCCTACCAGCTACCAGACCTGGCAAGTAGGTACCTTACCCCCTCTACCCCTACCAGCTACCAGACCTGGCAAGTAGGTACCTTACCCCTTCTACCAGCTACCACACCTGGCAAGTAGGTACCTTACCCCCTCTACCCCTACCAGCTACCAGACCTGGCAAGTAGGTACCTTACCCCTTCTACCCCTACCAGCTACCACACCTGGCTAGTAGGTACCTTACCCCCTCTACCCCTACCAGCTACCACACCTGGCTAGTAGGTACCTTACCCCTCTACCCCTACCAGCTACCACACCTGACTAGTAGGTACCTTACCTCCAGCTCCCTACTAGAACACAGACCTGGCTAGTAGGTACCTTTACCCTTCTACCCCTACCAGCTACCACACCTGGCTAGTAGGTACCTGTACTCCTCTACTCCCTACCAGCTACCAGACCTGGCAAGTAGGTACCTTACCCTTCTACCCCTACCAGCTACCACACCTGGCTAGCAGGTACCTTACCCCCACCCTACCAGCTACCACACCTGGCTAGTAGGTACCTTACCCTCTACCCCTACCAGCTACCAGACCTGGCAAGTAGGTACTTTACTCCTTCTACTCCCTACTAGCTACCACACCTGGCTAGTAGGTACCTTACCCTCTACCCCTACCAGCTACCACACCTGGCTAGTAGGTACCTTACCTCTCTACCCTACCAGCTACCACACCTGACTAGTAGGTACCTACCTAAGACGCTCCAGCCTTTAGAATCTCGCCCACACTCCAGTCAAGTTGGCCCACTCCAGCTCACATGCTCTGGTCTCTCCACACAGCTCCAGGACTGCACCCTGTTCCAGGGGGGGTGTTCCCGGTCCCCCCGGCCGCAGTCATCCTGATGAAGCTACTGCCTCCACCCA
>NW_027036893.1:12500-16323 GCF_034236695.1 Oncorhynchus nerka | reverse complement strand
CAGCAGCAGCAGCAGCTACCATCATATCATATGGTTATTTGTCTTCCTCATAGCAGCAGCTACCATCATATCATATGGTTATTTGTCTTCCTCTCAGAGCAGCAGCTACCATCATATCATATGGTTATTTTGTCTTCCTCATAGCAGCAGCTACTATATCATATCATATGGTTATTTGTCTTCCTTCTCATGTTGGCAGCAGCTACCATCATATCATGGTTATTTGTCTTCCTATAGCAGCAGCAGCTACCATCATATCATATGGTTATTTGTCTTCCTCCTCATGCAGCAGCAGCTACCATCATATCATATGGTTATTTGTCTTCCTTCCTCATAGCAGCAGCTACCATCATATCATATGGTTATTTGTCTTCCCCTCATAGCAGCAGCAGCTACCATCATATCATATGGTTATTTGTCTTCCTCATAGCAGCAGCAGCCTACCATCATATCATATGGTTATTTGTCTCTCCTCATAGCGCAGCAGCTACCATCATATCATATGGTTATTTGTCTTCCCTCATAGCAGCAGCAGCTACCATCATATCATATGGTTATTTGTCTTCCTTCCTCATAGCAGCAGCAGCAGCTACCATCATATCATATGGTTATTTGTCTTCCTCATAGCAGCAGCAGCTACCATCATATCATATGGTTATTTGTCTTCCTCATAGCAGCAGCAGCTACCATCATATCATATGGTTATTTGTCTTCCTCATAGCAGCAGCTACCATCATATCATATGGTTATTTGTCTTCCTTCCTCATAGCAGCAGCAGCTACCATCATATCATATGGTTATTTGTCTTCCTCATAGCAGCAGCAGCTACCATCATATCATATGGTTATTTGTCTTCCTTCCTCATAGCAGCAGCAGCTACCATCATATCATATGGTTATTTGTCTTCCTTCCTCATAGCAGCAGCAGCTACCATCATATCATATGGTTATTTGTCTTCCTTCCTCATAGCAGCAGCAGCTACCATCATATCATATGGTTATTTGTCTTCCTTCCTCATAGCAGCAGCAGCTACCATCATATCATATGGTTATTTGTCTTCCCTCATAGCAGCAGCAGCTACCATCATATCATATGGTTATTTGTCTTCCTCCTCATAGCAGCAGCAGCTACCATCATATCATATGGTTATTTGTCTTCCTCCTCATAGCAGCAGCAGCTACCATCATATCATATGGTTATTTGTCTTCCTTCCTCATAGCAGCAGCAGCTACCATCATATCATATGGTTATTTGTCTTCCTCCTCATAGCAGCAGCAGCTACCATCATATCATATGGTTATTTGTCTTCCTTCTCATAGCAGCAGCAGCTACCATCATATCATATGGTTATTTGTCTTCCTCTCATAGCAGCAGAGCTACCATCATATCATATGGTTATTTGTCTTCCTTCCTCATAGCAGCAGCAGCTACCATCATATCATATGGTTATTTGTCTTCCTCTATAGCAGCAGCAGCTACCATCATATCATATGGTTATTTGTCTTCCTCATAGCAGCAGCAGCTACCATCATATCATATGGTTATTTGTCTTCCTTCCTCATAGCAGCAGCAGCTACCATCATATCATATGGTTATTTGTCTTCCTTCCTCATAGCAGCAGCAGCTACCATCATATCATATGGTTATTTGTCTTCCTCATAGCAGCAGCAGCTACCATCATATCATATGGTTATTTGTCTTCCTTCCTCATAGCAGCAGCAGCTACCATCATATCATATGGTTATTTGTCTTCCTTCCTCATAGCAGCAGCAGCTACCATCATATCATATGGTTATTTGTCTTCCTTCTCATAGCAGCAGCAGCTACCATCATATCATATGGTTATTTGTCTTCCTTCCTCATAGCAGCAGCAGCTACCATCATATCATATGGTTATTTGTCTTCCTCCTCATAGCAGCAGCAGCTACCATCATATCATATGGTTATTTGTCTTCCTTCCTCATAGCAGCAGCAGCTACCATCATATCATATGGTTATTTGTCTTCCCTCATAGCAGCAGCAGCTACCATCATATCATATGGTTATTTGTCTCCTTCCTCATAGCAGCAGCAGCTACCATCATATCATATGGTTATTTGTCTTCCTCATAGCAGCAGCAGCTACCATCATATCATATGGTTATTTGTCTTCCTTCCTCATAGCAGCAGCAGCTACCATCATATCATATGGTTATTTGTCTTCCTTCTCATAGCAGCAGCAGCTACCATCATATCATATGGTTATTTGTCTTCCTCTATAGCAGCAGCAGCTACCATCATATCATATGGTTATTTGTCTTCCTTCCTCATAGCAGCAGCAGCTACCATCATATCATATGGTTATTTGTCTTCCTTCCTCATAGCAGCAGCAGCTACCATCATATCATATGGTTATTTGTCTTCCTCATAGCAGCAGCAGCTACCATCATATCATATGGTTATTTGTCTTCCTTCCTCATAGCAGCAGCAGCTACCATCATATCATATGGTTATTTGTCTTCCTTCCTCATAGCAGCAGCAGCTACCATCATATCATATGGTTATTTGTCTTCCTTCCTCATAGCAGCAGCAGCTACCATCATATCATATGGTTATTTGTCTTCCTTCTCATAGCAGCAGCAGCTACCATCATATCATATGGTTATTTGTCTTCCCTCATAGCAGCAGCAGCTACCATCATATCATATGGTTATTTGTCTTCCTCCTCATAGCAGCAGCAGCTACCATCATATCATATGGTTATTTGTCTTCCTCCTCATAGCAGCAGCAGCTACCATCATATCATATGGTTATTTGTCTTCCTTCCTCATAGCAGCAGCAGCTACCATCATATCATATGGTTATTTGTCTTCCTCATAGCAGCAGCAGCTACCATCATATCATATGGTTATTTGTCTTCCTTCCTCATAGCAGCAGCAGCTACCATCATATCATATGGTTATTTGTCTTCCTTCCTCATAGCAGCAGCAGCTACCATCATATCATATGGTTATTTGTCTTCCTCATAGCAGCAGCAGCTACCATCATATCATATGGTTATTTGTCTTCCTTCTCATAGCAGCAGCAGCTACCATCATATCATATGGTTATTTGTCTTCCCTCATAGCAGCAGCAGCTACCATCATATCATATGGTTATTTGTCTTCCTTCCTCATAGCAGCAGCAGCTACCATCATATCATATGGTTATTTGTCTTCCTCATAGCAGCAGCTACCATCATATCATATGGTTATTTGTCTTCCTCATAGCAGCAGCAGCTACCATCATATCATATGGTTATTTGTCTTCCTCATAGCAGCAGCAGCTACCATCATATCATATGGTTATTTGTCTTCCTTCCTCATAGCAGCAGCAGCTACCATCATATCATATGGTTATTTGTCTTCCTCATAGCAGCAGCAGCTACCATCATATCATATGGTTATTTGTCTTCCTCATAGCAGCAGCAGCTACCATCATATCATATGGTTATTTGTCTTCCTCTCATAGCAGCAGCAGCTACCATCATATCATATGGTTATTTGTCTTCCTTCCTCATAGCAGCAGCAGCTACCATCATATCATATGGTTATTTGTCTTCCTTCCTCATAGCAGCAGCAGCTACCATCATATCATATGGTTATTTGTCTTCCTTCCTCATAGCAGCAGCAGCTACCATCATATCATATGGTTATTTGTCTTCCTCATAGCAGCAGCAGCTACCATCATATCATATGGTTATTTGTCTTCCTTCCTCATAGCAGCAGCTACCATCATATCATATGGTTATTTGTCTTCCTCATAGCAGCAGCAGCTACCATCATATCATATGGTTATTTGTCTTC
>NW_027036893.1:0-7500 GCF_034236695.1 Oncorhynchus nerka | reverse complement strand
GCCACGCTACCACGCTACCACACCGCCACAGTACCACGCTACCACACCGCCACAGTACCACGCTACCACACTACCAGGCTGCCACGCTACCACACTACCATGCTATCACACTACCAGGCTGCCACGCTACCACACTGCCACAGTACTACGCTGCCACGCTACCATACTGCCACAGTACCACGCTACCACACCGCTACAGTACCATGCTACCACACTACCAGACTACCGCACTACCAGACTACCATACTGCCACAGTACCACACTACCACGCTGCCACGCTACCGCACTGCCACGCTACCACACTGCCACAGTACCACACTGCCACGCTACCACACTGCCACACTACCACGCTGCCACGCTACCACACTGCCACAGTACCACGCTGCCACGCTACCACACTGCCACAGTACCACGCTGCCACGCTACCACACTGCCACGCTACCACACTGCCACACTACCACGCTACCACACTGCCACGCTACCAGGCTGCCACGCTACCACACTGCCACAGTACCACGCTGCCACGCTACCACACTGTACGCTACCACACACGCCACAGTGCCACGCTGCCCGCTCACCACAGCTACCATACAGTGCCACGGCTGCCACACACACGCCACAGTGCCACTTTCTCCACACTGCCACACTACCATGCTATCACACTACCAGGCTGCCACGCTACCACTGCCACAGTGCTACGCTGCCACGCTACCACAATGCCACAGTACCACGCTGCCACACTACCACACTGCCACAGTACTACGCTGCCACGCTACCACAATGCCACAGCACCACGCTGCCACGCTACCACAATGCCACGCTACCACAATGCCACAGTACCACGCTACGCTACCACACTGCCACAGTACCACGCTACCACACCGCCACAGTACCACGCTACCACACCGCCACAGTACCACGCTACCACACTACCAGGCTGCCACGCTACCACACTACCATGCTATCACACTACCAGGCTGCCACACTACCACGCTACCACACTACCAGACCACCACCAACAACATGGTACGTGTGTTTTTGTTGGTTCAGTTGTGATCTCAGTGTAGGTCGACCACAGCTCAGAAGTCCATTGGACTCTATACACATTTTTCTTTGTTAATCACACACACACAGACAAAGACATTCAGGCATGCAGGCACATGTGCAAACACACCCTCATAGACACACACACAATACCCACACACACACAATACACACACACAATACACACATGCATACACACACACTCATATTCCATATTCTCCATATTCTCACAAGCACACCTTGTATTAGTGCTAAATGGTTTGGTCTGATGGGATCTCTCATTGAGACTCATTATATTCCTATTGGGTATTATTAGTTCTTATTAGAAGTGAGAGCCAAGGAAAGTTGAGCAGAGCAGAGAGCTAAGGATTAGACTTTAGAGAGAGTGTTCTGGCACTATCAGCCCGTTTAAACTTAAACATGGCTGAAGATATGGGCTGTGTCCCGAAGTGCCTCCCATTCTCTTTCATACCGCACCACTTTTCACCAGAGCTCATGGGCCCTGATCAAAAGGAGTGCACTATAAAGGGAACTGGGTGCCATTTGGGATGAAGCCATGCAGTGCACTACATTCACTTACTGCTAGCTGGTAAATCCCTTCAGGGTGCACGGACTACCCAGAACTACCCTGGAAATCATTCAACAACAAACATGAAACGGAGTGTGATGTAGTCTGACTATCTCAGGCTAGTTCAGCCCTAGCCTGGTTCCCAGATATGTGTGTGCTTTTTGTCAACGACTAAATCAACTATCGTTGCTATTCCATACATGTATTTAGTGTTGCTTAGTTTATTTTCTTCCCTTCTGAAATGTGCCTGGCATCAAACAAGCAGGCATTACATGCCTCTCCAGTGGCAGTGGACTAGAGGTCTTCTCAGGTCTCAGGTATTCAGGTTGGGGTGGACGGTCAAGACCTCTACAGTGGACTAGAGGTCTTCTCATGTCTCAGGTATTCAGGTTGGGGTGGACCGGTCGGACCTCTACAGTGGACTAGAGGTCTTCTCAGGTCTCAGGTATTCCAGGTTGGGGTGGACCAGTCAAGACCTCTACAGTGGACTAGAGGTCTTCTCAGGTCTCAGGTATTCAGGTTGGGGTGGACCGGTCAAGACCTCTGAGTGGACTAGAGGTCTTCTCATGTCTCAGGTATTCAGGTTGGGGTGGACCGGTCAAGACCTCTACAGTGGACTAGAGGTCTTCTCAGGTCTCAGGTATTCAGGTTGGGGTGGACCGGTCAAGACCTATACAGTGGACTAGAGGTCTTCTCCAAGATTCAGTTTGGGGTGGACTCAAGACCTCTACAGTGGACTAGAGGTCTTCTCATGTCTCAGGTATTCAGGTTTGGGGTGGACTGAGGTCTTCTCATGTCTCAAGACCAGTCAGGGCAGTGGACTAGAGGTCTCAGGTATTCATGTGGACTCAGGTGGATTCAGGTCTCTCGAGTATTCAGGTTGGGAATTGGACCGGTCAAGACCTCTACAGTGGACTAGAGGTCTTCTCAGGTCTCAGGGTATTCAGGTTGGGGGTGGTGGATATAGGTCTTCTCATGTCTCAGGTATTCAGGTTGGGGTGGACCTGTCTCTACAGTGGACTAATCTTCAGGTCTCAGGTATTCAGGTTGGGGTGGACAGTCAAGACCTCTACAGTGGACTAGAAGGTCTTCTCAGGTCCAGGTATTCAGGTTAGAGGTGGACAAAGACCTCTACAGTGGACTAGAGAGGTCTTCTCAGGTCTCAGGTATTCAGGTTAGGGTGAACCAGTCAAGACCTGTGGGTGGACAGGTATTCGGGTTGGGGTGGACCAGTCCAGACCTATACAGTGGACTAGAGGTCTTCTCAGGTCTCAGGTATTCAGGTTGGGGTGGACCAGTCAAGACCTCTACAGTGGACTATAGGTCTTCTCATGTCTCAGGTATTCAGGTTGGTGGACCAGTGTCCAGTGGACCTCTACAGTTGGGGTGGACCAGTCAGAGGTGGACTTCTCAGGTCTCAGGTATTCAGGTTGGGGTGGACCAGTCAAGACCTCTACAGTGGACTAGAGGTCTTCTCAGGTCTCAGGTATTCAGGTTGGGGTGGACCAGTCAAGACCTCTGCAGTGGACTAGAGGTCTTCTCCAGGTCTCAGGTATTCAGGTTGGGGTGAACCAATCAAGACACTACAGTGGACTAGAGGTCTTCTCAGGTCTCAGGTATTCAATTTGAGAGGTGGAGGTCAAGACCTCTACAGTGGACTGGGACTCAGTATTCAGGTTGGGGTGGACCAGACCTCTACAGTGGACTAGAGGTCTTCTCAGGTCTCAGGTATTCAGGTTGGGGTGACCGGTCAAGACCTCTACAGTGGACAAGATGTCTCAGGTATTCAGGTTGGGGTGGACCTGTCAGACCTCTACAGTGGACTAGAGGTCTTCTCAGGTCTCAGGTATTCAGGTTGGGGTGGACCAGTCAAGACCTCTTGGACTACTTCTCAGGTCTCAGGTATTCAGGTTGGGGTGGACCAGTCAAGACCTCTACAGTGGACTAGAGGTCTTCTCATGTCTCAGGTATTCAGGTTAGGGTGGACCAGACCAGTCAAGACCTCTACAGTGGACTAGAGGGTCTTCTCCGGGTCAGGTCTCAGGTATTCAGGTTGGGAGTGGACTCAAGACCTATACAGTGGACTAGAGGTCTTCTCAGGTCTCAGGTATTCAGGTTGCTCCAGTCAAGACCTCTACAGTGGACTAGTCTTCTCATGTATCAGGTATTCAGGTTGGGGTGGACCAGTCAAGACCTCTACAGTGGACTGAGGTCTTCTCAGGTCTCAGGTATTCAGGTTGGGGTGGACCAGTCAAGACCTCTACAGTGGACTAGAGACCTCTACAGGACTAGAGGTCTTCTCATGTCTCAGGTATTCAGGTTGGGGTGGACCAGTCAAGGTTCCCACAGTGGACTAGAGGTCTTCTCAGGTCTCAGTTATTCAGTCAAGACCTCTACAGTGGACTAGAGGTCTTCTCATGTCTCAGGTATTCAGGTTGGGGTGGACCAGTCAAGACCTCTACAGTGGACTAGAGGTCTTCTCAGGTCTCAGTTATTCAGGTTGAGGTGGCCCAATCAAGACCTCTTCAGTGGACTAGAGGTCTTCTCAGGTCTCAGGTATTCAGGTTGGGGTGGACCAGTCAAGACCTCTACAGTGGACTAGAGGTCTTCTCAGGTATTCAGGTTGGGGTGGACCAATCAAGACCTCTACAGTGGACTAGAGGTCTTCTCAGGTCTCAGGTATTCAGGTTGAGGTGGCCCAATCAAGACTTCTACAGTGGACTAGAGGTCTTCTCAGGTATTCAGGTTGCGGTGGACCAGTCAAGACCTCTACAGTGGACTATGACGATAGTGTAAAAGGACTAAAGCACTGACTGCTATTCTCAGCTAGCTAGCAGTTAGGCCCCACAATGTAAATGTTAATTCAGGACATTAAACACACAGACCCCTACTGTAATATTCATGCCCTTATAGGAACTTGAACTTGAGGAGGAAGTACAGACTAATGCCCTGTCACACACAGAATGCAGTCGTGAAGCCACACATACAGTACATTCCCTCTTATCAACATGTACAGTTGAAGTCGGAAGTTTAGTCATTAAAACTTTGTGAATAGGGAATTTTTACTAGGTTTAAATGTTAGGAATTGTGAAAAACTGAGTTTAAATGTATTTGGCTATGGTGTATGTAAACTTCCGACTTCAACTATATGTGCTTGCAAATACAGCTACAGTTGAAGTCAGAAGTTTACATACACCTTAGCCAAATACATTTAAACTCAGTTTTTCACAATTCCTGACATTTAAACCTAGTAATACTTCCCTGTCTTAGGTCAGTTCGGATCACCACTTTATTTTAAGAATGTGAAATGTCAGAATAATAGTAGAGATAATTATTTATTTAAGCTTTTATTTGATTTCTTTCATCACATTCCCAGAAGTTCACATACACTCAATTAGTATTTGGTAGCATTGCCTTTCAAATGTTTAACTTGGGTCAAACGTTTTGGGTAGCCTTCCACAAGCTTCCCACAATAAGTTTGGTGAATTTTGGCCCATTCCTCCTGACAGAGCTGGTGTAACTGAGTCAGGTTTGTAGGCCTCCTTGCTCGCACACACGTATTCAGTTCTGGGCACAAATTTTCTATAGGATTGAGGTCAGGGCTTTGTGATGGCCACTCCAATACCTTGACCTTGTTGTCCTTGGAAGCATGCTTGGGGACATTGTCCATTTGGAAGACCAATTTGCGACCAAGCTTTAACTTCCTGATTGATGTCTTGAGATGTTGCTTCATTATATCCACATTTTCCATCCTCATGATTCCATCTATTTTGTGAAGCACACCAGTAACTCCTGCAGCAAAACACCCCCACAACATGATACTGCCACCCCTGTGCTTAATGGTCAGGATGGTGTTCTTCGGTTTGCAAGCCTCCTCCTTTTTCCTCCAAACATAGCGATGGTCATTATGGCCAAACAGTTCTATTTTTGTTTCATCAGACCAGAGGATATTTCTCCAAAAAGTATGATCTTTGTCCCCATGTGCAGTTGCAAACCGCCTTGAAATATGTCCACAGGAAAACATCCAATTGACTCAAATGACGTCAATTAGCCTATCAGAAGTTCTAAAGCCATGACATTTTCTGGGATTTTCCAAGCTGTGAATTAAAAGTGAAATAATCTGTCTGTAAACAATTGTTGGAAAAATGACTTGTGTCATTTCAGGCACAAAGTAGAATTCAGGCACAAAGTAGATGTCCTAACCGTCTTGCCAAAACGATAGTTTGTTCACAAGAAATTTGTGGAGTGGTTGAAAAACGAGTTTTAATGACTCCAACCTAAGTGTATGTAAACTTCTGACTTCAACTGTGCATACACATGTACACACATGGCAATATGCATACTCAGTGTATATTCAGTAGGCCTCTTCTTATATATGATCTTAGCATGCACGCACTCGCTCATACACAGTTGCACACACACACACACACACACACACACAAACCGTTTATCAACAGCTGTGAGAGTTGACGTTAACCTTTCTTTGGGCTGCTGTACGGATTGCTTGATAAATCATTCAACTATTTCTTCTCTATTGTGCTATTTGGGAGTGACGCCCGACACACACACACACACACACACTTGCCTCTGGTCGGTCACAGAGTTCAGTCAGGCTGTCCAGCAGACATCAGCTGTTTGTGGAGGACTCCTCTCCTTCTTTTCCTGGGAATGTGTGTGTGTGTGTGTGTGTGTGTGTGTGTGTGTGTGTGTGTGTGTGTGTGTGTGTGTGTGTGTGTGTGTGTGTGTGTGTGTGTGTGTGTGTGTGTGCGTGCGTGTGTGAGACTTCCGTGGTTGTGTGCATGTAATTGCTCTGTCTTGGGTTGTGTGCCAGCAGCTTGGGACTACAGTGATGGAAAGCTCTTGGATAGTGTGTTTGCTTGCCTGTGTGTGTGTGTGTGTGTGCTTCGGTGCGTGCATTCATTTTGTGTGGTGTGCACATCGTTTCCATGCTCTCAGTAATGACTGTGAGAGTAAATGAATGGTGATGTAAAGGGCATTGTAGACTCAGACCAGTGGAATCAGCAACAACAGCACCACTGGTTTAGTTTAGGAACACTTCTCTCTCCAAGAGTCAGGGAAATGAACATCAACCAAGTCTAAGTATGTTTCTAAGTATGTTTCTCTGTCTGACTTTGTGTTTGTGTGTCTGTCTGTACAATCTATCTTCTGTCTCTCTTTCTGTCTGTCTGTATCTTTATTTTTCTTTCTGATGCTTTGTTCAGTTGTCAGTTGGTCTGTCTTTTTGTCTCTCTGGTCAGTCGGTCTGTCTTTCTGTCTCTCTGGTCAGTCGGTCTGTCTTTCTGTCTCTCTGGTCAGTCGGTCTGTCTTTCTGTCTGTCTTTCTGTCTCTCTGGTCAGTTGGTCTGTCTCTCTGGTCAGTCGGTCTGTCTTTCTGTCTCTCTGGTCAGTTGCTCTGTCTCTCTGGTCAGTTGGTCTGTCTCTCTGGTCAGTTGGTCTGTCTCTCTGGTCAGTTGTCAGTTGGTCTGTCTCTCTGGTCAGTTGTCAGTTGGTCTGTCTCTCTGGTCAGTTGTCAGTTGGTCTGTCTCTCTGGTCAGTTGTCAGTTGGTCTGTCTCTCTGGTCAGTTGGTCTGTCTCTCTGGTCAGTTGTCAGTTGGTCTGTCTCTCTGGTCAGTTGTCAGTTGGTCTGTCACTCTGGTCAGTTGGTCTGTCTCTCTGGTCAGTTGTCAGTTGGTCTGTCTCTCTGGTCAGTTGTCAGTTGGTCTGTCTCTCTGGTCAGTTGTCAGTTGGTCTGTCTCTCTGGTCAGTCGGTCTGTCTTTCTGTCTCTCTGGTCAGTCGGTCTGTCTTTCTGTCTCTCTGGTCAGTTGGTCTGTCTCTCTGGTCAGTCTGGTCTGTCTTTCTGTCTCTGGTCAGTTGGTCTGTCTCTCTGG